>NW_017386038.1:0-269069 GCF_000237925.1 Schistosoma mansoni | reverse complement strand
CAATATGATATATATATATTTCCTATGTTATAATCCTTAAGTAACTAGACTATTCATATTCGTGTTCCTCTTATTATGAGCTTTATTTTGACCTATAGACTATTATTATACGATTAACCATTCTTGAGTTATCCCTAGTCCATTAATTACTGTTCCCCCTACTCACAGCCACATTTGGCCAAATCTTGTACAAATGTTATTTTCTATTTTATGGTACAATGTGGTCAGTTTGTTTGGTATATAAACCAGATATGTTTGAGAATAATGATTCATATTGCAGAGGCTGTTATTGGTGTTCTGGACTTAACTGGCTGGGCTAGGCAGAAAGCAGGACTGATAAGTACTCAAGACTGTTCATACAGCTTTTGTCTTTCCGAGTCCTTACTGATCCGTTTAGTCGAACAGCGCATAGACGACTGTCTACTGGGATCCAGTCTAAAAGAGCTAGTTCTGCCCTAGGACTTAATGCTATACCTACTCCAGCGAGGCCACGGGAAGCAGCGTCAGGGCTTCCAGATACACGGAGCGTGTATCGAGATGAAACTTTATTTTGATTAGGTGCGGTCAAATGAATGACACTACTCGGATCTTGTATGCGCGTTTCGGAGACGCAGCACACATCGATGGTGTAAGATTCTAGAGTTCTAGCTAAGGAAGCCTGTTGTCCTATTTGGCACAATGTTCGGACATTAAAAGTTCCTATATGTAGTTTAGAGCGTGGTTTCAAGAGACCAGGAATAACGTTCTGTGTACTCGAATCGTTTGCCCTAGCGGTGCGACGCGATAAAAGGACGTGGGAAGGGTTAGTCGAGGAGATAACAGAGTTATTAGGTGTAGGAAGGATTTGAAAGCGACCAACTTGGTCTTGTGTGCAGTTAAGGGTATGAGGGCTAGTATCACTTCCCGGCTGCCCACACCGTGGAAGGGTATTTCTTGAGGGACCTGAAAAAGAAGTTGGATTAGTGTTGGTCTTAACGACCTGGGAGCGTGACCGCAGTGCCCAAGGGACATCTGCTTGAGGCCGGTCACGCACGGCCTTTTTGTGGGGGATTTTTGACGTGTTAGCTCCGTTCTTCAAAAGTCCTTACCGCCGGAGACGGAAATCCGTGGGATAAGGCGAGGTGTGCATTTTTAGGGTCGACCTTTTCTAACCCCACCCCTCCTTGTGGGAAGGCAGCATCGCTGTCATGCTGGTTGTCTGAAGGAAACACCTTACTGCTTTCACACCTCTGCACAGTCAGCAGTACGACTTCGCCTTCGGACCTTGGGATTGCTGCTTTTAGTCTCACCGCTCTTCAACCGACCTGTCTGGCATGGTAGGACCTTGAGGAACGATTGTTCCAGCCAGCATAGCTCGATTGGATCATCACGATAGGCAAGCCCGACCACCACGTCAAGGTAGCAGCAACGGTCTAACGATACCACACACGATCTTAGTTCAGAGAGCCGAGAAGTGATGAGCTGCTAAACGTAATACTTAATGAGACTACATTTTATCCTTGTAGAAGTACTCAGTATTCAGTCCCTTGGCAGCATTGAACTTAGACAAAAACAGCTATATCTAATGATTCTTTATTATTCAATTGTGAAACATTTGAAGTAAGTACATAATGGGACTCGTCCGAAAACTGTACTAACCACAGTAACCAACTAAATAAACATTACTGTATGCAAACTAAATTCAGAGAGTGAAGAAGATTAGAGGCTATTTAGGAAAATTAGTGAATATAATAAGTATAAGGCGATGTAATCCTTGATGAAGAGTCTTACAAACTGGAACTTTGAACAGTAGGTAACAAATAGCCTCTTTGCCTCCCAAATGTTTAACCCATCAACACCTATTAGGAAAATAGAGGATGTAGAACAGTGAAGCTGTTATCTTATGTTAGGCTATATACAGACAACAAAGGTATTAGTAGAATTATAAGGAACCTTAAGATTTTAGGAGCTTCGGAAATAGATGTTTAACTTGATAACCAGTTGTCTAAGCAAATTAAGGAAAGCATAAATATCTTTTTTCTAGATTTTTCTTAAACACTTCCATAGGATTCTCCTGGTTTTTCCTATTCTCTGGAGGATCTTTCGGCAAATGCCAATAACTCACAATACTTGTAGTTTCGCATTTTCTTTGACTGAGCTATCACTTCAGATTAGTAACGGTCAAAAAACTAGGCACGATATTCTTTGCAAGAATAGTGATCCTTGTAAATCTGAGGAGAGGTAGGAACTTTTTTTTGTTTACTCGATATATGTAGCCACTTTAAAAACTACCGAAGTATGCAAGATAATCACAATCTATGTTTTGAGACCTTAGGCAATATGGTATACTGATGATGAGAAGAAAAGCTGTGAAAAAAATTGTATTGCCTGGAAACATAACATGTCGGTAACAAGGATGACGAAAGGTGGCTTTGATTTGGTTACTGGTAAAACTATTCACCGTCGCTCAACTTAAATCTCATCTCAGTTGTAATATGGTCTTGAGAAATTGTGTGCTCCATTTGCATTTGATAAAAGTACCGAGTAGTAGGGGTTATTGTAGCAACAGAAGTCCTGGTAGACTCACTTTTTAACATTTTCCTACTACTATACAAACATGTTAGTGCGCTTGTTTGTACAGTCAGTATATTCTCTATGCAGCGAACATACCTCATATGATCAGAAATGATTCACTTATACCTTAAATCTATACTGTTTATGAGAAACTTAGTCTTTTGTTAGAGCTACGTTCTATGGAGCCTACATTTTAGTTCTGAAGCTTTCACTACTGCTGTAGGCGAAAACAATCACGCTTACATCAAGCGGCATGTATTCATTAAGAATTATTCTATTAATGATGGATCTAGCAATCCTGGTAACTAAGTTTCTGAAGGGGTTTTGTGGAGATTTCAGTATTTCAGTATAGTTAAATCATGAGTCAATTGAAGCTAAACCACCATGGAAAACCTGAAAGCATTGGACAGCCGTTTCGTCCCACTGAGGGACTCCTCAGCAGCGCGTATCCACAATTCTAACTTAGTTTCTGACATAGGTTTTGTTATCTCTATATGAAATTCTTTATTCGTTTATTATTCTAATAGATCAACCTATGATACAATGATTGATCTATCTTTTTCTCGACTGATTCTCTGATTGGATCTATTTCGTTATGTGTATTGATTATAGATTGATTGAAATGTAGTATTTTGGGAGATTCTCTGGAATATTAAGATTTTTTGTCTATCAAGACCTTTTTTGACATTTTCACCGGTCGAATTTTGTCTGTTTATGTCTGTGTGCACATTTTCTTTCATTTGAAAAAGATGCTCTTGTTCATAAACAAGATTCATTTCTAATAACGGGAACATTTTGCTAAATATAACTTGGTTGATCTACTTTTTTCGTTTGTTTTCATTATGAAAACGATATTTAGAATAAAGATTCACTTGATATCGTTTGTTTGAATCTTCCCATTGATTTTTTAGACTGTAGCTGGTCAGTTTCTAATTGGTATTTGTGCATATTGCCTCTAAATTGTCTTAAATCGCAAGCATTATATGCAAAGATGGATGCAGGTACATCCAGCTGACGAGTTCCAAATAGGACGAAACGCTCGTCAAACTGGATTCCACTGCTAGTCACTCTATATCATTGCTTAAAAATTAAAATATGGTTATCAAATAAATAGTGAATCAACATATTCCAATTATCTCAATATGTTAACCAAAGTTTCACTTTCCTGTGAACCGAAAACCACAGATTTAAGCATTTGAAACAACAAAGTACTGATAAAACAATCAGTAGTCAGCTTATGGTATGTGTAATTTATGAAGATAGTTCTTAAACTGAACTTGCATTACGAAATTATATTAAAATAAGCATTTGAAAACCTATTTATTGATAGTTACATAATAAACTATAAGCATCTAGTATTTATAAAACTCTTTTCACTCGATTTCTTGTCTTGTTCCTCCCAATTTCATAACCTTAGTCTCATTATTATTCTCGTAATGACTTCTCTCATTACCGTTAATAATTAAATTGTGGCAACCTATATTTTTATCAGATCATGTATTGTCTCATCTAAACATTATTGTTACTAGTAGCATTAGTATTAATGATTGCATGCTTTGAAAGTGGGACAATTATTCTCATTTCTAATTTAGTGTGGTTCTTACATTAATTGGCACATGTTCCTCAAAGAATGTTCTATCATGTGATACCTGATCGGTTGACATAAACGAAATAGCCTATGGTTCATCCTAGGAAGATCATATTTAGTATATTGCACATTTTCTTAGACTTTTCTTAGACTATTTGATAAGAATCCAACATGTCTCAAATTTGAATATTTTTTATAAAGAGTTTGACTACTTGGTAATGTATAAGTAGGTGGAAAAGATTTTCAACATTTTCTAGTGCCGTCGGTTAATGCATCATGTATAAATTATGTATATGCTTTTAGGTTCATTTGAATCATCAATAAACCATTGAGTAATATAAGTGTGCAGCTGTTTTCAGATTCAGTTTATCAGTTTATATTTTTATCAAATGCGAGATTTCTTTTATATACTGACATATAAATATTTCGCTGATTACTTTAGTAAATCAAAAGCGACATTCCGTTACACTCTATCCCGTTTTTAACATGTAATTACAGTTCATTGTTTATCATTTTTCCAGGAAAGCTATCTCCAGACTTGTGTGAATAATTTATTTAGTTCATCAGTTTTATCATGAACATTATGGTTGAGTCAATCATATCTCTATCTTACAATATAGACACCAAAATGATAGATTTTCCATTATTTTGTTCCAAAATAGTCGTATGACATTTGATAGCAATAGAAATGTAACAAACTATTTGTCTAGTTAACCCTAAGTTTATTATACACTCTGGATAACCAATCTCTATGTAATAGATATAATCCAAGATGAATTGAACATTAAGTAGAAATACATTTTTAGTAACTTTTTATAGGAATTCACGTTGGCTAGATAATAATTCTAAAATATAGAATGACGAATAGTTGTTTTAACTACCTTGGGGTCCCTCAGTAAAGTTCATTAATGAATCTATAGAAGGTACCATTTATAACTTTTATGATTACTGGTTAACATGCCACTTTTTTTAATAGTTGAGATCATGATTCAATCGAAGCTAGACAACCATAGAAAACCTGAAAGCACTGGATGGCTCACTAGTGACTGGCTCCTTGAGGTTATTCCTGGAGTTCCAGTGAGAACTTGTGACCAGTGGAGTTAATCCATGTCAGATAGAGACAGGTATCTTCCTCAGTACAATGGAAGTTGTTTGTGCAATTTCGTGGATTGGTTGAGGTTAGACATCAACACCGTTGGATGACAGCCCAGTGGTCTATCGGTTAAGTGCTCTGGCGCGGGACTGGTAGGTTCTGGGTTCAAATCTCGCGAAGGCGGGATCATGGATAAGCACTGCTAAGGAGTCCCACAATAGGACGAAACGGCCGTCCAGTGCTTCCAGGTTTTTCATGATGGTCTAGCTCCAATTGACTCATGATCTCAAATATGAAAATACTAAATCTCCACAAAATCCCTTCTAATCCAAGATGAATTGAACATTACACAGAAAAAAATTTTTGGTAACTTTTTATAGGAATTCACGTTGGCTAGATAATAGTTCTAAAATATAAAATGACGAATACTGGTTTTTAACCACATTGGGGTCCCTCAGTAAAGTTCATCAATGAATCTATAGAAGGTAAAATTTAGAAGCTTTATGATTCTTGGTTACCATATCACTGTTTATCGATCTTGTACTAATATGCATTGAAGAGAAGTTCCTGTACCCCGAGTACCTAGCTTATTGTATTTCCTGATGGTGTTCTCGTGACTTTCGCATTGCCTGATCTGCTAAATGCGATGGGATAGTGCATGACGGTATTGTTGTGTTCTATGTTCAAAGAGAATTGTTTGCTATATGCATGCGAATCCGCTTCGTTATTTTTCCTATAATGTTCACTAGCTTATAGTGTGGAACAATTAAATTATTTAAACAGTCGTTTAGTGTGGTTTTAAGAAGTTAAATCTTATCTTTATCTTTTTCTTATTCAAACTTAAACGGGTATATAAATGATAAGTTTTATCAAGTATATGATCAGTTCAGTGAGTAGTTGGTTTTATAAAGTTAAGAGTTATCTTACATGTAAGAGAAACAAGCCAGCCTCCTTGAATATCTGGGCTACTTGTTCCTACCATCTAGATATTTCAACAAGTTATCTATATTTTGTTTGTTTCAATAGATCGTTATACCAATTAATTGCATAATCTATTAAGGCACGTTCCTGAAAAGTGTACAACATTTCATTGTAAAAGTTATAAAAGGCCAAATCAGAGATATCATGGTTGCAGGCAGGCAATATACAGCAAAAATAAATTTACATTATTCAGATGTTAATTTCTGAACTGGCAAAATATAACTGGTAACTACTCGATATTTATCGACAGAATCGATCAAGAAATAAGAAAAGGCAACTTGTTGAAATACATTGTGTGCTGAGAATTCGATATTGTACTAAAAATATGATATTGCATTAGGCTACTACTACTACTAATAATAATAATAATACTTACTTACTTAGGCCCGTTATCGCTCGTCGATGAGCATAGGCCGCTCACAAGCATTCTCCATTCAACCCTGTCCTGGGCAATCATTTCCAGTTCTTTCCAGTTAACATTCATCCTTTTCATATCTACTTCTATTTCCCTGTGTAATGTTATCATTGGCCTTCTACTTTTCCACTTCCCTTCACCATTCCAAGTTTGGGATTGCCTCCTGATTCATTTTGTTGTTTTCCTTTAAGTATATCCTATCCACTTTCAACATCTTTTCCTAATTTCCTCTTCAGCTCGAAGTTAGTTTGTCCTCTACCTTAAAACGCTGTGGCTGATAGTATCCGGCCAATGGATGTTGAGTGTTTCATGTAAACAACTGTTTATAAATACTTGTACCATCTTGACGAAGGATGTAGTAGTTCTCCACGTTTCAGCTCCATACAGTAGGACTGTCTTAACGTTCGTAATAGTAATAATAATAATTGTAAGGAAATTTTGTAATGTAGTATCAATCATTAAGTTATAGCAACCATCCTATAATCAATTTCGACTATAGTCCATTTTGGTTAAGCCCTTTTTATTATCTTACTTAACAGACATCGTCATTTGGATAGTAACAATTTGCATATTCTTTGCACAGCTATACCACTAGAGCACATGACACTCTATCCGAAATGTTGACTGTTTAAGTATCATTCGATGACTCATATTCCTCCCCATATCAGCCTTTGTTTTGCTTTGCTGTGCCCTTATTAAATTTGACTATAAATTGCCTATGTAATTGCTTGCTATTCGCCTCGTTCGTTTCCTTCGCTTGTTATCCTGTTCACTCGCTCTCTCGCTCGTTGATATTCGCTCAGGTGTTGTTAGCTTTCTGACCTGAGTTATTCGACAATAAACTGTAGTCACTGCTATCCTTTGTCTTCTGATTTTACGCACCGTTAAGATTAGAATCATAACGGTTATCTAAGTAAACGATCAACGAATCGCGGCACTACAGAATTGGAGGCCTCGCCGAACGAGCACGACGCAACAAAGTAATAATGTGTTATTCTAGTTTTAGAATATTGAAAATGATAAACAAGTTTGTTCTTGTTATGTGTAAATTTATGAAGGAAACTAAATGATTCAATTATTTAGAGGCTTTAGCTTAAATCAACTCATGATACAATACAAAATACATCATATAATTTTGTAATACTTGTCATCAAGTTCATCATTAGAGGATAATGGTAAATGAGTTGATGAGGTTGTGAGTTTTCATCGACTGAGATGGTTGAGCCAGATGTTATGCATATCTGAACACCGATTATCACAACACTCAATGCTGACTATTGTTGGAGAATGGTTAGAAGAAAGTTAAGAACTGTCAAACTAAAATGTGGCATCAATTTATAAAGTTGCTAACTTCTAATCTAAGCCATGTTGCTATATACAGACTACTTGGTTGAAGTCCGCGTAACTATCATAACCAATGGTTGAAAACTCTGTGTGACATGGTTCAAAATTGATCACAATAATATCAGTGTATACACTCTTTGTCTTCTCTTAAACTGTGATATTATTATTCATTTATATATTTCTTTCTGTACTATATTTTTATACACAATCTTTCCATGAATTTGGTGTTGATCTTATTGTGCTAATGAGGTATGGCAACGTGGACAGATGCATATATGGTCCTGGTTCCTACACAAGAATTAAGTGGAATTCATTTATCCACAGATTTTTCAGTCAATTTATTGTTATTTATAAACAGAAAAATGGTTATTTTCCAAGTAAAATATTGACTAATTATGTAATGACAGATAACTTCCTTTCTATTTCTGAAATCTACTTACTTACTTACTTTTGCTTGTTACCCTTTGTGGAGGAGCATAGGCCGCCCACTAGCATTCCCAATCCAACTCTGTCCTGAGCAATCTTTTCCAGTTCTTTCCAGTTGTTATTCATCCTTTTCAAATCTGCTTACTCCTTCAACTCCCAGGGCAGAGTTTAAATGTTTTGAATAATCTTTTTTCTGGTTAGCGATTTTTCTAGGCGAGTTTGTTTTTCTACGGGATGAGGTCACTAAACTCATGCTCAACACTCCTTATTTACCCAGACTTGGGACCGTCAGTAACTCTAGAAGAGCTACATAAAATATCTTTGATGTCAATCCTCTTTTTGTACTAAGCTTTATACAAAAAAAGGAAATAGTCAACTTTAAAAAACTTTCAATGATTATGTCATTTATTAAATCAATATAATCACAATTGATTGATCACTGAGTGGTGATCAATCTCATGCGTGTCAAGTCCTTAGTGCTGATCGAATGCTATCGATCAATTGTGATTAGATCTCAGTCCTACAGGAGGTCGGTCGCGGCCCGAATAGCTCAGTGGTAACGTCTCTGACTGTGAAGCTGAGTGACACGGGATCGAACCCGCCAGGGAGCATCAGTTCCCTCAAGATTACAGGAACACCTTGCTGACGAGTGCCAAGTAGCACGAAACCCAGGTCCAGGGTTTCCTGTTGACCACCTCCAACCACCATGTTACCTTAATGTAATCAATATAGTTTATTTCATAAATAGGAGAGAATCAACTATGAAAATACTGAAATCTCCACAGAAACCCCTTCTGATCTATAATCATATGCTCACTAGTGACTAACTCCGCCCGTAGCTCCTCCAGGGGCTACTGCCGGTCCCAAGCCCGGGTAAAGGAGGAGGGTTGGGCATGGGGTTAGCGACCCCATCCCGTAGAAAATCAACTCGCTAAAAAAACGCTAACCAGAAAAAATCATTCAAACCATTCAAACTTTGCCCTGGGAGTAGAAGGAATAATTATGACGTCTCATGATAAAAGCCGAGTTCCTTCGGAAGTCATGAGGCCGATGCACCTTCTTACAACCAGAGCGACAATTTTTATAGGTACATGGAATGTCCGGACAATGTGGGAGACCGGCAGAGTCTTCCAAATTTCTGCGGAAATGAGGAAATACAACCTGGAAGTGCTTGGAATCAGTGAAACACATTGGACGCAGGTTGGACAACAACGACTGTCTTCAGGGGAACTTCTGTTATACTCCGGTCATGAAGAAGAAAATGCCCCACATACACAAGGAGTGGCACTGATGCTGTCTAGAAAAGCACAAAATGCACTTATAGGATGGAAATCTCATGGACCAAGGATCATCAAAGCCTCCTTCAAAACAAAGAGAGAAGGCATTACAATGAACATCATCCAATGCTATGCGCCGACCAACGACTACGATGAAGACGCTAAAAACCAATTCTACGACAGGTTGCAGTCGATCTTCGAGAAGTGCCAAAACAAGGACCTGACCATTCTGATGGGAGATTTCAATGCCAAGGTTGGAAAGGACAACACTGGATACGAAGACGTCATGGGACAACATGGACGGGGAGGAAGGAACGAAAATGGTGAGAGATTTGCAAACCTATGTGCCTTCAATAAACTGGTCATAGGTGGCACCATATTCCCACACAAAAACATACACAAAGCCACTTGGATTTCACCGGATCACACTACACAGAATCAAATCGACCATGTCTGCATCAACAAAAAGTTCAGGAGGACGATGGAGGATGTGAGAACCAGAAGAGGAGCTGATATAGCATCCGATCACCATTTGCTGGTCGCCAAGATGAAACTAAAACTCAAGAAGCACTGGACAATGGCGCGGACAACATCACAAAAGTTTAACACGGCCTTTCTTCGAGATGCTGACAAACTCAACGAATTTAACATAGCCCTCAGCAACAGGTTCGAGGCCTTTCATGACCTACTCAATGGAGAGGGAACCACCATAGAGAGCAGCTGGAAAGGTATCAAGGAGGCAATCGTTTCAACATGTCAGGAGGTTCTGGGCCAAAAGAAGCACCATCACAAGGAATGGATCACTGTTGGTACACTGGATAAAATTGAAGCAAGGAGGAACAAGAAGGTAGCAATCAATATCAGCCGAACAAGAGCAGAAAAAGCCAAGGCACAAGCCGAATACACAGAGGCAAACAAGCAAGTGAAGAGGAGCATCAGGACCGACAAACGTAAATATGTGGAAGATTTAGTGATGACAGCGGAAAAGGCTGCAAGAGAGGGAAACATGAGACAACTGTATGATACAACAAAGAAACTTGCTGGAAATTACCGTAAGTCAGAAAGACCAGTGAAAAACAAGGAAGGCAAGGTAATCAACGATATTGAAGAACAACGAAACAGGTGGGTAGAACACTTCAAGGAACTGAAGGCAAATGTAACAGCAACTGCCAAGATACTCCACATCCTCTTCAGTAAGATTTGGGACGAAGAACATGTACCAACAGGCTGGAAAAAAGGACTTCTGACCAAGATATCAAAGAAAGGCGATCTGAGCAAGTGCGACAACTACAGGGGCATCACTCTCCTCTCAATACCAGGAAAAGTCTTCAACAGAGTATTGTTAAACAGGATGAAGGATTCCGTGGACGCTCAACTTCGAGACCAACAAGCTGGATTTCGTAAGGATAGATCGTGCACAGATCAAATCGCAACTCTACGTATCATTGTGGAACAATCAATCGAATGGAATTCATCACTGTACATCAACTTCATCGACTACGAGAAGGCATTTGATAGCGTGGACAGGACGACACTATGGAAGCTTCTTCGACACTACGGCGTGCCTGAGAAGATAGTCAACATCATACGGAACTCCTATGATGGACTAAACTGCCAAATCGTCCACGGAGGACAACTCACCGACTCGTTCGAGGTAAAGACCGGTGTTAGGCAAGGTTGCCTACTCTCACCCTTTCTCTTTCTCCTGGTGATCGACTGGATTATGAAGACGTCAATATCTGGAGGAATGCACGGGATACAGTGGACAGGCAGGATGCAGCTTGACGATTTAGACTTCGCGGATGATCTGGCTCTTCTATCACAAACGCAACAACAAATGCAGGAGAAAACGACCAGTGTAGCAGCAGCCTCAGCAGCAGTAGGTCTCAATATAAACAAAGGGAAAAGCAAGACTCTCCGATACAATATAATATGCACCAATCGAATTACACTTGACGGAGAAGCTTTGGAGGATGTGGAAATCTTTACATATCTGGGCAGCATCATTGATGAACATGGTGGATCAGATGCAGATGTGAGGGCGCGGATCGGCAAAGCAAGAGCAGCATACCTACAGCTGAAAAACATCTGGAGCTCAAAACAATTGTCAACCAACACCAAGGTTAGAATTTTCAATACAAATGTCAAAACAGTTCTTCTGTATGGGGCAGAGACGTGGAGAACTACGAAAGCCATTATCCAGAAGATACAAGTGTTTATTAACAGCTTTCTACGCAAGATACTTCGGATCCGATGGCCAGAAACTATCAGCAACAAGTTACTGTGGGAGACAACAAACCAGATTCCAGCGGAGGAAGAAATCAGGAAGAAGCGCTGGAAGTGGATAGGACACACTTTGAGGAAATCACCCAATTGTGTCACAAGACAAGCCCTCACATGGAATCCTGAAGGTCGAAGGAGAAGAGGAAGACCAAAGAACACATTACGCCGAGAAATAGAGACAGACATGAGAAGAATGAACAAGAACTGTAAAGAACTAGAAAAGAAGGCCCAGGACAGAGTGGGTTGGAGAAAGCTGGTCGGCGGCCTATGCTCGATTGGGAGTAACAGGCGTAAGTAAGTAAGTAAGTAAGTCACTAGTGACTAACTTCAAGAAAGATGTCCTGGAGTTCTAGTGAGAAGCATTGACCAGTGGACTTCAACCAAGTCTGTTGTGAGATAACAACTCATTGAAGACAATTGTTGAACGGCTTCTCAATTTCGTGGATTGGTTGAAGTTAGACATTAACACCGTTCGGTGCCATCTGGCTCAGTGGTTTACCGGTTATGTGCTCCGGCGCGAGACTGGTAGGTCCTGGGTTCGAATCTCGTGAGTGCGGGATCGGGGGTTCGCACTTCTGAGGAGTCCCATAGTGAGACAAAACGGCCGTCCAGTGCTTCCAGATTTTCTATGGTGATCTAACTTCAATTGACTCATGAATTCAACCATGAAAAATATTTTTTGTTTTAATCGACGTTTGACTGTAAAAAAAGGAAAAGAAAAAGAATAATTAGAAAACTATGACTGATCAGTATCCCATGATAGAGTTAGAAACAAATTTATTACTTATAAGCAAAGATGGATAGTGGCTAGCAGTAGAATCCAGGATGCAAGTTTCGTCCTATTTGGGACTCGTCAGCTAGATGTATCTGCATCTCAGAGTTGATGTTCACTCTGGGACTCGAACACAGTACTGTTCGCTTCAAATGCCATCACGTTATCCACTTAGTTACTGATTCCTGATAGCCAATTGCTTGTGCTAAACAACAATGAGAAGATTCAAACAAACAATTCAAAGTGAATTTAAATGTATTACTTCTTTTAAAATTAATTTTTTTAAGCCAATCAGAATAATTGTAGAATTAACCAATCAAAATACGATCTTCACTAATCCTATTATAATAATATAGATGATGATTTTGAAAAATGTATCCAATACACACTAAAATGAACCTCATAGGTAGTGATAATATAGTCAGCTTAAATACAAACTATTCTAATAAACTCTATCCAAATGAAGGATTATTGAAATCCAAATGGAAAACCCCATTTGTCAATGTATAATAATAATACTAATATGATCAAAGGGACTCATTATAAAAAACGATTTGTTCATTGGAAAGATGAAATGAATCCGAAGGATTCGTTATATTATATAGTCTCTTCTTCTTCTTCTACATTGAATCGAGCATATTCGAAAACTATTTGTCAATCATTGTCTTTACTATCCTCTTGTTCTTCTTCATCCACCTTATCTTCATCATCATCACCATCAGCATCGGTATTCCCTTTGTCTAGTACATCTTCTCTCAGTTCGTATTCATCCTCAGAAAAGATGGTATTTCTTCCAAATTACTGTTCAGAATCGGATGTATATTCATCTTATGACTCAGATATAATCTATAGTAAATCATTTTTGAGTAAACAACCTTTGAATGTAACATATTTTTGTAAGAAATTATCATCATCGCACCTACCATCATCAACATCATCATCGTCATCAATTTCACCAGATCAGGAATTTACTAGTATGATATATGTAAAGAGGTTTGGCAATGTTAAAAGTAAGCTAATTATTTCTTATGAATTGAATGAGTTTATAGATTCTTTGATAAAAAGGTAAGGAGGTGAAGAAGCCCATTGAAATCGAGAACGTGACTTTTGGATTTTTAAGTAAATTCAAATGTCATGTCTAACGTCTTCTCAAAAAGTCTGAAATGATAAAGAAACATTCTATGTTGTGTTAGAGTAAAATTGATAGTGTTAAACGGACTAAAGGCTCAATTATATTTTTGTAGATTATATGCAATAGGGTCTGTTATGAGATAGTAACTCACTGAACACAATGATGGACGGTTACGTAATTTCGTGGATTGGTTGAAGTTAAACATTAACACCGTTGCGCGACACTGATATGTTCTTGGTTAGAATCTCCTGAGGCGGGATCGTGAATGCACACTGCCGAGGAGTCTCACAATATAACGAAACGTCCTTTCGGTGCTTCCAGGTTTTTCATTGTTATCTAGCTTCAATTGACTTATGAATTGAACCATTAAATTACTAAAATCTTCACAAAACCCTCCTGTGATAATAAATTGACAATATCCCGAAATCTTAACCCTAAGTACTAAATCTTAAAATAAACCTTAACCTAATGCCACTACTTTATGGACGAAGTAATAAAACGATCCCTACAAAATTATGACACCTTCATCCATACCAATGGCTACAAAGTATTTTATCATTTTCTTTTATTATTATTATCAGAAGGGGTTTAGTGGAGATTTAGTATTTTCATAGTTGAAAGCGTGAGCCAATTGAAAGGTGGACCGGCTCAGTGGTCTATCGGTTAAGTGCTCTGGCGCGAGACTGGTAGGTCCTGCGTTCGAAACTCGTGAGCGCGGGATCGTGGATGTGCAATGCTGAGGAGTCCCACAATAAGACGAAACGGCGTCTAGTGCTTTTAGGTTTTCCATGATGTCCTAGTTTCAATTGACTCACGCTTTCAACTACTTTCTTTTATGTTATCTCATGATGAAAACCCCAACTCTCACACCTCTTATCGAAACTCTATAAACCTAATCTTAACTAGGAACAATGTAGAAAACCCTAAAAAATCATCAACGTTTTTTTAAGGTTACGGGAAAATGGATGATCCATATCCAAATGAACGAATATATGTCTTTGTTTTATGTTTTTTAGATCTGTAGCCATAGTAACCTAAAGAATCCTTTACAATATTATTGATTTTTCCCCATAAACTATCCATCTAGGAAAATTGTTTTTCGATATTCTAAGGAACTAACTGAAGATACAATAAGCCGCCTGTAATGAATGTTTTATTAACAAGTTAATAAACGTAGCTTACGTTTAACCGAAGAATGCAGAATGCCGGTGTCTCCCTAATTAGGACTTGTTAGCCAGATTTATATACATCCCAGAGCTGATGTTTACATTCAGGGTTGAACATAGTATCTATTACTTCAAACACTAACACGTTACCTACCAAGTTATTGATTAGTGATAACAATCAGGTTGTTCAATAAGTATTAAATTTTTTGTGGTTTGTATCTTTCTGTTTTCGGATATTCAGGGGTGAAATCATTGACTTACGTGGATTTTTAGTGGAAGCTTTGATATAGCCTTCTAGTTACACGTTCAAATGTATTTTAAACGTAGCTGTCAAGGAAGTAAACAACTCACATTTGGTCCTGTTTAAGATTCATTAACTGTTTTAAATATCACCAATGAGAAAATGTAAACCATTCAAGTTCATTTCATGTACACTTTGATAATACTAATAGGCTTAAACACGAAACTTTACAAAATCAGCATTTATTTCTATCTTATTAACTATATATTCAAAAGAAGATTAATAGCGAATGAGGCTACATTAACAAAGATGGATAGTGGCTAGCAGTGAAATCCACGTTACGCGTTTCGTCCTATTTGGGACTCGTCAGCTAAATATACCTGCATCTCGGAGTTGATGTTCACTCTGGGACTTGAACACAAAACCGTCCATTTCAAACGCTATCACGTTATCAACTTAGCTACTGAGTCCTGATAGCCACTTGCTTGTGCAATGGGATGAAGTTTAAATTCACTTAGTATTTTCTCAATGGCGTTTAACACTACAATTGATCAGTCTGTTATTAGAATATTTCCATACTGTGCGCATTACCTCAATATTGTTTTAATTCACAAGTATTATAAGCAAAGGTGGATAGTGGCTAGTAATTGAAGCCGGGACCGAAATCATTTCTTAGTATTCTAAACATTAAAATCAGGTCACCTCTTAATCTGTGATATAACAGAGTAAAGAGGTCTGGTTTTTCAAGCCGCTCTTTATATGGTAAAACCTAGAGTTCTGGAATTCAACGAGTCACCTATTGAACAGAGGCTTGGAGCCTGAACGCAGTTCTCAAGCTTATTTCTCACTAAGGTTGTGTATACTGTAGTAAACATGGCATTATATAACTTGGTGAATGTTTCTCTTAAAGCCTATAGACTTCTTAACTCCTTACCTTCAACCTCCCGACAGTGGGTCATAGTCTTAAGATCATGACTCACTGTCACCCCAAGTATCTTTAAAAGCAATCAGTATCAATATAATCTTTCCTTAAATATAAATGATTTTAAAGATCATTATTGTTTTCCCTTAAAAAACACCATAGATCATAGTTTCCAATGGATTCAATTTATGCTTAATAATATAATCCTCACTGAATCCTTAGGGGATTTAACTGATTGTTTAATATCCCTTTTATCGTTGGTAAATATCCGATCTATTTCATGGAAATATCTCGAAAAGTTGTATCTTATCTATCTTATGATTCGAACAAATGGGTTAAATGTTTCAGCGGAGGAAGGAGGGGGAAGTAGTTTAACGTAGTTTCGTATTGTTTGTTCAACTATTATGTTATATAAAGTTTTATAATATTATAGACTGATAAAATAGAAGTTAAGAAACAGTGCCTCCCTACCTTGTCAATCCGTAACATTCATAATAAATGTCTTGTTACAAGTATAGATGGATTATCAGAGAATCTACTCTTATGGGAAATGATTAAACCTATTAAGAGTAATAATAAGTAAATCATTGTACCATGATCTAAAACTGGTATAACAGAATGGGGCTCTCATTTCTAAACAAAGAATTCTCAGTTAAGTGATGGGCTGGCCTCATGACATCCGAAGGAACTTGGCTTTCATCATGAGACGACATAATTATTCCTTCTAATCCCAGGGCAGAGTTTAAATAGTTTGAATAATTTTTTTCTGGTTAGCGTTTTTTAGCGAGTTGGTTTTCTACGGGATGGGGTCGCTAACCCTATGTCCGACCCTTTTTCTTTACCCGCGCTTTGGACCGGCAGTATCCCCCGGAGGAGCTACAGGCGGAGTTAAGTGAATAAAACTAAAATATCTAAGTTACCAGAAGTTTACGTAGCTTTAAAAAGTTAAAATAATGAAACATTATTGTTGTTACATCTACATTACAGGAGCTTTCATAACCCCATTGTTTTGAATAATAAAATTTTAGTATCCTTTAGTCATCAACCTTGTGTTATATTCATTGGTACTGGATTGAATCTAGAAATCTACGTTGCATCATGATAGAATAACAAGAGTTCGTAGATAATTGGCGGCTACTACCCGCCAAGAAGTATTGGAATCTTTTGTAGTACGTCCTCACAACTTATTCAAGAATAATACCTGAAAAAATTGAGGCATCTTGATGTGTTCCTATTCTTTGTATCTCTGGATTAGTATTCACTTGTTTCCATTTTCAACCATCTACTATCTCTGTACTGGATACCTGCTTCGATCCTCAAATATTTTAATTCCAACAGCCACGGTACATCAGTTTAAACTCGAGAAGCCTTCTAGAATTTATTCATTAGCAAGCACATAACGATTATTAATAGCATGGGCTGCTTATGGGGACTACTTAATTAGAAGATAGTTTACATCACAATTTGGATGATGAGGTTGTGTGACTGAACTCTAGTTAAACTGAACGTAACCTATTATAGTTAATGGGAACACAGATGAAGACAACCGACTATGTATCTAGCACAATTTACAAAGTCGCTTGATGAAATAGAAACCCCATACTCTGATACTTCATTTGCAAATTGTTCATTAATTGTCTCAGGCTTCATTGTTCCTGGACTTCCACATCAATTGCTTTCTGTTTCTGTTTTTCCCTTCTCAATGTTCTCAAACTTCTGCCTCCAGATATTCTATCCCTGACTCACAATATATACTACTTATGTCGAGATAAGTAGCCCATACCACACTATGAGCTGCTTTTCAATATGTAATCAAAATATCTGAAACCCTGAGAAGGTGAACATTCATTCTAAGAGTAAATCAATGAAATTATGATCAATGGGATGAATTCTTTATGACTGACCAGAGTAGGTTTAGTTTATTTAAGGTTATTTATGGTGCAAATAGATCAAAAGGTAACGTCTTTGACAGTAACGCTTTCTCTAGGAAGGTTTCAAATCACCTGATTCTTTTCCTCCTTAAAAAAGATCTTTAATTCGTACGAATAAGGAACTCGTCAAAAAAAACTCTAAATTTACACTGCTTTTCTGTCAATATCCTTTCTTATCTTCAAAAGACAACACCTTAGTTACAAGGTTTCCTGTCTACTACATCCTACAGCTTAACATCCAATTATAGTACAGATGTCAAGTCACTTAAACTATTGGATACATTGTAAGTGATCGATAGGATTCTATGATGACTAGGGATTAGTCAAAGAACATATCGACCACTGCTCACTAATCAATAACTGTGTTTATTTTATTTATTTATTTAAACACATAAATATTGGTACAAGGAAGCACCAGATAAACATGTGCCTCACAAATCTCACTTAATTTGTGTAAGGGCTGTGATACTGCCCAGGTGCCCAAACTGAAACAGGTGGTTTGCTTAGGGGCCACATCTGGAGCCTTTGACCTGAAGGTCTAGTCCATTCTGTCATTCTGTCTTCATGAAACTCAAAGGATAGCCACAGTATAGAAAATGAATATCTTAAATACACAACCTAGTAGACGATTGTCGTAGAAACTGACAATCAGCTCACTTTTCAAACAAGAACAATCTTCACTTTACTTACTGTTTACACCTGTTACCCGTCGAAGTGGAGCATAGGCCACCTACAAACACTCTCCATCCAACTCTATCCTCGAAAATCCCTTCTAGTTGTTTCCATTTGCTATTCATTCTTTTCATATCTGCTTTCCATTACCTACGTAGTGTATTCTTAGACCTTCATCTTTTCCGTTTTTCTTCAGGATTCCAAGTTAGGACTTGTATCATGATGCCGTTTGATGATTTCCTTAATGTATTTCCTATCCACTTCCAACGTCTTTTCCTAATTTCCTCTTCGACCAGAAGCTCGTTTGCTCACTTCCACAGTAGGTTGTTGGTGATGGTATTCGATCAACGAATATAGAGTATCTTCAGTAGACAATTGTTTATAAATACTTGTACTTGTTTGATGATGGTTGTAGTAGTCCTTCAAGCTACAGCTCCAAACAGTAGGACTATTTTGATGTTCATATTGAAGATTGTGACTTTATTAGTGGTTGACATTTGTTTAGCATTAGCCTCGTGACTTCCGAAGAATCTCGGCTTTCATCCTGAGACGTCATAATTCTTCCTTCAATTTCCAGGGCAGAGTTTAAATGGTTTAATTTGTTAAATCTGGTTAACGTATTTTTAGCAAGATTTTTTTCTATGGGATGAGATTACTTAACTCATGTCCAATCCTCCTCCTTTACCCGGGCTTGGGATTGACAGCCACTCTAGCAGATCTACAGCTGGAGTTCTTCACTTTATGAATGCTAAAGAATATAACTAAATGCATACTACTTTATATAGTATCACATATGACAATAGGCCAACTAGATTTGAACAATATAACTATTCAAACTGATTGTTTTGTACTTTTGCAATGGTATCCATTTGTACATATCAATTGTCAAAGTCTAATTTGACAAGAAGATGAGGTAATTCATTCATTCAAAAAAAAAACATTACAATAATCCAAATTGAATAGTTGATCTTTCTTTCAGGACAATATACTACTTAATGTTGACATTATTTCTTTTTATCAAATTATAAAACATCAATTTATTTGACTTCATTGAAATGAATGCGCACTTCTGAGGAGTCCCACAACGGGACGAAACGGTCGTCCAGTGCTTCCAGGTTTTCCATAGTGGTCTACCTTTAATTGACTAATGAATTCAACTATTAAATTTCAAATAAATTAAGTATTGAGTAGATTGTTATAAATAAGAATGATATAATTATATATTTCCAAAGGAGTAGAAAAATTAGATTTCCCGTCGTTTCGTAACTCAGTTTAAGCCACTTCTTCAGAGAATAAATAACCAACTCCAAATTAATCCAAGTTTAAATAATACAAAGGAATAAAACAAGTATATTATGTACCATTAATCACAAAACAGGTCTGAACAAGTCAATG
The DNA here is from genome assembly GCF_000237925.1 of Schistosoma mansoni. NCBI lineage: Eukaryota > Metazoa > Platyhelminthes > Trematoda > Strigeidida > Schistosomatidae > Schistosoma > Schistosoma mansoni. The sequence continues at coordinate 248,878 of NW_017386038.1, read as the reverse complement.
TCGTATCATTTCGGTCAAGATGATTTGTAAGCGACATGTGTGTTATTCTCTGTGTGTGTGTATGTGTGTGCAGGTTCAGGGATGAAAAGAGGTGTGACTTCGTGGTGAGAAACGATAGAGTTTAATTTGTATGTAAGATAATAATGTGATAGGATAGATATTCCAAGTCGGATGTATAGTAAGGCCTTCTAATTTTATTGAAAGCAGTAGGATTAAATATTATATGGAAAGCTTCAGTTAATCTCCTTCCCTTGTAGTTAGGAAAGTCTTTTACTAATATTTGTGATATCGATTTGGTGGTTGTTGAAAATGGCTTGAACTGCTATCTCTGATTTAATTCAAAGTCTATCCAGGTCTACGAGATTATCAGGTAGTTTCTTTGTGTATTGTTTGAGCGCTTATTATGGACTTGAGTAGCTAAAGAGATATGAATGTTGTAGATTACTTCAATTCATAACTGACTGATTTCAATTCAGTCTTTATTATCAGAAGAGGGTTTTGTGGAGAATTTAGAAATTTAGTGGTTGAATTGATGAGTCAATTATAGATAAACAACCGTGAGAAATCCGGAAGCACTGAAAGACCGTTTCGTCTTAGTATGGGACTCCTCAGCAGTGCACATCCACAATCTTGATCGTGGAATTCGAACCCTGGACCAATCGATCTTGCTCGCGAACGTTCAACCTCTAGATCACTAAGCCGGTCGGCATCCAATGGTGTTAATTTCTAACTTCAACCAATCCACGAAATTACTCGACCGTTCAGTATAGTCTGACAACAGTCCTGGTTGAACTCCACTGGTGACGGCTTCTTACTATAACTGCATTCTTTATTGCCATTGATCTATTTTCTAGTTGCTTCATTACACACTCATTAAATGTTTGTTAACTCCACGACTTCTCATCACTAGTTCGATGCTCAGAAACAATCCCTCTCACAATCTATTTACTTGACTGAAACAAAATATTAATTCACTTAGTATTGTTTGTTTGAATATTCCCATTATTGCTTAGGACTGCAACTGGTCAGTCCCTTGTTGGCATATGTGCATACTGTGCGTATTGCTTCGATATAGCCTTAATTCACAAGCATTGTAAGCAAAGATGGATAGTGGCTAACAGTGGAATTCATGACGCGCGTTTCGTCCTATTTGGGACTAGTCAGTTGAATGTACCTGCATCTGAGAGTTGATGTTCTTTCTGAGACTCGAACACTGTACCTTTCGCTTCAAACGTCATCGCGTTATCCTAGAGTGAACATCAACTGTGAGATGCAGGTACATCCAACTGACAAGTATCAAATAATACGAAACGCGCATCAAACTGGATTCCACTGCTAGCCCCTATCCATATTTGCTTACAATGATACAAAATGTGTTTCTATAACCTCATTTAGTCTATTGGGATCTTTACCATATCATAATACACATATTCATCTCGAATCACCTTCGTAGTCACTATAAGTATATGTCAATATCTCTAATGACATTGATTTTCAATTATGATCAGTTTGAAAGTAGCTGTTAAGAACCTAACAATATACAAAAGGAATGCATTTACTATAATGCACTAATCTTCATTTTTCTTCTATTTAAAGATAACTAATAAAGGGAACTATTTTGATGAAGTTTTTCTCTGTAAGCTAGATGGTTTGGTCGCGGAGCTTTCATCATCCTTCTAAATGACATCATCAGCATAAACTTTGACTTATACTCCCACTTCTAAAAAAGGAACCATATATTCTAGAACTAGATCATTTTTGATCTAGTTCATAATCAATAATAGTGACATGCATATCAGTAATTAATTAAAATTATAAGCCAAAAGTTGAGATCGGCAAACTCGACATTATTGAAAGGTCATTAATAATCTATTTGATAACATTTGATGGATCATGAATTAAATAAAGTTGACTTACACACACACACACACACTCAAACACACTCTCTTTCAGTATTGAACACACAATATCCTCTTTTTCAATGTAGGACGTAGACATTAGAAAATCAATATGAGTTATGTTGTTGCTAATCTGAAAGAATATAGATTTCTATTGAATTAGAAGAGTTCGTAGAATCATCATTGGATACTTAATGAGCAATGAGCTCTAGTACAATCGATTACAAATCATTACCAGTCTCACTTTTCACATTAATTAATTACTTGCTTACTTGCTTACTCACATACCTTCTTACTTACTTATTTACTCACTTACTCACTTACTTACTCACTTACTCATCTATTTACTTAATCACCTATTTAATTACTCACTTACTTAATTACTTACCTACTTACCTATTTACTTACTTACTTACTTATTTACTTACATACTTACTCACTTACTAACTTACTTACTCACCGATTTACTTACTCACTTACTTACTTACTTACTCACCTATTTACTTACTCACCTATTTACTTACTCACTTACTTACTTACTTACTCACCTATTAACTTACTCACTTACTTAGTTACTTACTCACTTACTTACCTTCTTACTTACTTATTTACTCACTTACTCACTTACTTACTCACTTACTCACCTATTTACCTACTCACTTACTTACTTACTTACTCACTCACTTACTTACTTACCCAAATATTTACTAATTCACTTAATTATTTACTTAATTATTTAATTACTTACTTACTTCCTTACTCACCTATTTACTTACTCACTTACTTACTTACTTACTCACATATTTACTTAACCATTTACTAACTTACTTACTCACCTATTAACTTACTCACCTACTTACTTACTCACTTACTTACTTACTTACTCACCTATTTACTTACTCACTTATTTACCTACTTACTCACATATTTACTTAATCATTTACTTACTTACTTACTCACCTATTAACTTACTCACCTATTTACTTACTCACTTACTTACTTACTTACTTAGCTATTTACTTAATTACTTACTTACTTACATACTTACTCACCTTTGTAATTAATCACTTACTTACTTACTTACTTATTTACTCACTTACTCACTTACCTACTCACCTATTTACTTACTCACTTACTTACTTACGCACTTGCTCACTTACTTGCTTACTTACTTACTCACCTTTATACTTACTCGCGTACCTACTTACTTACTTACTCACCTATTTACTTACTCACTTACCTACTTATTTACTCACCTATTTACTTACTCACTTACTTCCTTACTCACCTATTTACTTACTCACTTACTTACTTACTTACTCACCTATTTACTTACTCACTTACTTACTTACTTACGCACTTACTCAATTACTTACTCACCTTTATACTTACTCACTTACTTACTTACTTATTCACCCACTTACTTACCTACTTACTCACTTACTTACTTACTTACTCACCTATTTACTTACTCGCTTACTTACTTACTCACTCACCTGTTTACTTGCTCACTCATTTACTTACTCACTCACCTATTTACTTACTCACTTACTTAATTACTTACGCACTTACTTTCTTACTTACTTATTTACTCACTTACTTACTTCCTTACTCACCTATTTACTTACTTACTCACTTACTTACTCACCTATTTACTTACTCACTTACTTACTTACTTACTCACCTATTAACTTACTCACCTATTTACTTACTCACTTACATACTTACTTATTTACACACCTAATTACATACTTACTCACTTACTTACCTCCTTACTCACTTATTTACTCACTTACTCACTTACTTACTTACTTACTCACATATTTACTTACTCACTTACTTACTTATTCACTCGTTTACTTACATACTTACTTACTCACCTATTTACTTACTCACTTACTTACTTACTTATTTACACACTTACTTACATACTCACTCACTTACTTACCTTCTTACTTACTTATTTACTCAATTACTCACTTACTTACTCACTTACTTACTTACTTGCTCACCTATTTACTTACTCACTTACTTACTTACTTATTTACACACTTACTTACATACTTACTCACTTACTTAATTACTTACTTATTTACTCACTTACTCGCTTACTCACTTAATTACTTAATTACTTACTCAACTTTATACTCACTCACCTACTTACTTACTTATTTACTCACTTACTTACATACTTACTCAATTACTTACCTTCTTACTTACTTATTTACTCACTTACTCACTTACTTACTTACTTACTCACCTATTAACTTACTCACCTATTTACTTACTCACTTACATACTTACTTATTTACACACCTAATTACATACTTACTCACTTACTTACCTCCTTACTCACTTATTTACTCACTTACTCACTTACTTACTTACTTACTCACCTATTAACTTACTCACTTACTTACTTATTTAATTACTTATTTACTCACTTACTTACATACTTACTCACCTACATACTTTCTTAGTTACTTATTTACTCACTTACTTACTTACTTACTCACCTATTTACTTACTCACTTACTTACTTACTTACTCACCTTTATACTTACTCACTTACTTACTTACTCACCTATTTACTTACTCACTTACTTACTTACTTACTCACTTACTTAACTTTTTACTTACTGACTTATTTAATTTCCTATTTACTCACTTACTTACCTACTTACTCACTTACTAACTTACTTACTCACCGATTTACTTACTCACTTACTTACTTACTCACCTATTTACTTACTCACTTACTTACGCACTTACTCACTTACTCACTTAATTACTTACTTACTTACTCAACTTTATACTTACTCACTTACTTACTTACTTACTTATTTACTCACTTACTTACTCACCTATTTACTTACTCACTTACACACTTACTTACGCACTTACTTACTTACTTACTCACTTACTTACTGACTTACTTACTTACTTATTTACTTACGCTTGTTACCTCTCATGAATAAGAATAGGCCACTGAATAACATTCTTCATCCAACTTTGTCCTGGATAACTTTTCATATAAGGTGCAATTTATAAAAAACTTTCGATTTAGTTACATAAAATGTAGTATGATTTTCAGCTTCTTCAAACTGATAGTGTTGAGAAGGCTTCCAAGAACTATGACGAAACCTTCAAAGGTCTTCAAGTAGCGAACATTACAGATAGCAAACAATAATATCATTATTAGTATTGGTACTAATGACTAGTTTAAAGATGAATTCACATTATTATTATTATTATTATTATCAATACTGAACAAGTGAAAAGTGACTTTTTAAAAACTTTCAACTTGTCAGGGAATATAATAATAAACACCTACAAGAATACTTGTTAACAAACAAACAAACAGAATTATATAATGTCTATATTTGCCACTATACAGTAGTCGAATACGGCATTCTTACATACATACATACTTACTCACTTACGCCTGTCACCTCCAATGGAGCATACGCCGCCGACCAACAATTTCCAACCCACTCTGTCCTGGGCCTTCTTTTATACTTCTATCCAGTTTTTGTTCATTCTTCTCATGTCTGTCTCTATTTCTCGGCGCAATGTGTTCTTTGATCTTCCTCTTCTCCTTTGACCTTCAGGATTCTATGTGAGGGCTTGTCTTGTGACACAATTGGGTGATTTCCTCAATGTGTGTCCAATCCACATTCAGCGCCTCTTCCTGATTTCTTTTTCCGCTGGAATCTGGTTCGTTCTCTCCCACACAGTAGGTTATTGTTAATAGTGTCTGACCAACGGATCCGAACTATTTTAACATGGAGTTATAAATAAATCAAAATGTAATTTATTAGTGGTAGGTAACTGATAAAAATAATTAATAACAACTGAGGTTTTGCATAGATACTAAATTTATATCCTGTACAAGCCATTGGTAAACTATCATTCTCTTATGACATGTGTATTAAGAGGCTTTAATTGCCATTAATTTAATCAATGTTAATCTGTCATGGGCCTTTATACTCCAAATAACTCTTAATGAAGTTGCATTCTCTGTTCTGGATTGTGTAAACATGAATTAATCGTTATCTTTCTTGACAGAATCATTAGCTATACATGAGACAGAAGTGAAACAGCTTTTTAAGATTCCGATACTAATGATCGATAGTTTCCTTTGTTGACAATGAATTCAAATGATTATTGTTAACAATTATTATGTCATTCATTGTATGTTTACTTATTTTTTCGAGGTCGAAACCATGAGCCAATTGAAGCTTTACCATCAAGGAAAACCTGGAAGCACTGGACGGCCGTTTCATTCTATTATGGGACTCCTCAGCAGTGCGCATAAACGATCCCGCACTCGCGAGATTCGAACCCAGGACCTAACAGTCTCGAGCCAGAGCCCTTAACCAATAAACTGCTGAGCTTGACGGCGTCCAACGGTGTTAGTCCCTTATTTAAACTGATCCACGACTTGATAAAAATACTGAAATCTCCACAAAACCCTTTCTGCTTACTTATTTATTCATCTCAAACTAATTAGAATCACAAGTCATCTTCAATAATAAGACTTAAGTCATTTCAATCCTAACTGAATCCATCTTATTGTTTTGTATGTTTGTTAAATAATTTGTTTTCCATTTTTACTCATCAGGAAATTCTTCTGGAGGATTTCATGGACATCAATCGTTGTGTAGAAATCCAAACAGATCGAAAAGTGAGTCGTTTGATTTTACTACCGGAATTTAACATCAAAATTAAAACTGCAAAACCGAATTGAACATAAATGAATTCACCATTCCTGAGGATTTGGTATATTGAGTGATTCATAAAATTTTGGGTATGTTGAAATATGCTATGATAAATCACCCTGGGTCTTGCCAGTACGAAACGTGAATTTTATTTAATGTGCGTTACGCTACTTAAAATGAAATCAGTAGTTAACTTGAAATAGCTAAAATCGTATGGTGAGCTTTTCATGAAATTTATGAAATTACTTCATTCCTACTTTTTTCTACAAATCTCGTGGGTCTATCTCACAGTTTATCTGCAATCTCGGAGTATATCAGAGCTCTTTATTTTTTATCTCTTTTTGTCCAACTTTCCATTAAATTAGAAGGGACAATTTTTAAATTTTCACAGTTGAAATCATTAGTCAATTGAAGCTAGACCACCATGGAAAACCTGGAAGCACTGAACGGCCGTTTCGTCCTATTATGGGACTCCTCAGCAGTGCGCATCCACGAGATTTTTAAATTAGCAAAATTACAAAGTGGATATGGTTGAATCATTTTGTATAAATTGGTACTTGATTTTTTGTTTAATATGCACATACATGTATAAAGTTAATAGACCCACTATCAGACAGTATAGAGTAGGTATATAATAAGTAAGTTATCAGTGTTATAAAGTTAATACAGTCTCCAAAAGACGGTAATGACGTAGATTAGTGCCCTCGAGATAGTGAATGTGCACTGCTGAAAAAGTTTCATATTAAGAATAAACAAATATCTAAAGGTTCCTGATATCGTACACATGTGGTATAGTGTTAAAATAACTCAACTTTCAGCCATTCGTTTTCATTTTCAAAAGTAGAGACAGTTGCTTTAATCTAGGTAATTGAAACCTATATTTTTCGGTAACTTCTCCAAAACATGTAGTTGATAGATTGAATATCTTTTTAAGACTTTTCGAGGCTTACAAAGAATGCTTTCGTACAAATTATAAATTTAATGATTGAGTTCATGAGTCAACTAGAGCTAGACTAAAATGGAAAACCTGGAAGCACTGGATGGTCATGTCGTCCAATTATGGGACTCCTCATCAGTATGCATCTAGGGTCCTGCTAGCGGGATTCGAACCCGGATGCAATCGGTCTCGCGTATGAACGCTTAACCTGATGCCCACTGAGCCGCCTGGCATCTAGCGTTGTTCATTTCTAACTTCAAACGATTCACGAAATTGACTCACTATAATATCCAAAAAATCCCCTTTCTGTTAAAAATTATAGATTCCTCGTAATATAAACATATAAGAACTATAACTGTTCATTATTGTAACTTTGGAATGATTTAAAACCACGTCAACTCAAAGATGGATAGTGCCTGGCAGTGGGATATAGGGCGTTTCGTCCTATTCGGGACTCGTCAGCTGGATATACCTGCATCTCAGAGTTGATGTTCACTACAGTTGACGAGTCTCCAATAGGACGAAACGCGCGTCAAAACGGATTCAAATGCTAACAGCCATTCATCTTTGCTTATAATGCTTGTTAATTAAGGCAATATCGAGGCAATCCTGACAGTATACACATATATCAATAACAGACTGATCAATTGCAGTCCTAAACATCAATGGTAAAATTTAAGTAACTAATATCAAGTGAATTCATACACTAAATACTTCATTCGCAACATTTCAATTAATTGTTCCTTCATTTCCATATCAATCATTCTTTGTTCTCATTCTCTTCTATTTGATCTTCTTAACCTTTTACCACCAGATATTTCACTTTCGATTGATGATACATACTACTTATAATTGTAAACATCAGTAGTATACATCACAATATAGAAATAAATACCGACAAACTGCTACTATCAATAGACTATTCTATTAATTCTCTTGTTTTAATAACTTTAATAACATAATAAGAAAAAACATCATTATCTAATTTAGTTTTATTATCCCAATGGTAATTAGTCCTCATTATTGTTTATCAATTTGATTTAATTAAACAGAAAAAGGGGGTAAGGGGAAAGACTCAAACAGTGAAAACGATTAATTTTTTTCCCTTTTTTTCATTTTTTTTTTAAAAAAAATGTAACATGACGATAACTAAGTAATGGAATCTGGTAAGTCCTGCGTTCTAGTCTCGCTCGCGAGGCAGCATTGTGGATGCGCATTGCTGAGGAGTCCCATAATAAGACGAAACAGCTATCCAGTGCTTCCACATTTTCCATGGTAGTCTAGCTTCAATTGACTCATGATTTCAACTATACTGAAATACTGAAATCTCCACAAACTACCCCTTCTGACCTAAAATCCATGAAAAATCAATAAAAATAAATTAGCATATTGATTTTTTTTTCTTTTTTATCAAAAAATTTATTCCCCAAGAATAAATTTTTTTTTCTATCCATTTTAAATATGAAAAGAAAAAGTACTTTGATTGATAGATTTTAGATGGAAATTAAAGATTATTATCTATAATATTTAGTTACTAAGTATTGAAGTGAATTATTTCAAAGTAGTTGCTATGAGACCTTAAAAAACAAGGTTTCTAGCTAAGATTGCGTATTTCGTTGATATTCGTCGATTTAATGACTTTCTGGTGTGTGTTACTTATATCCACTTACTTACTTACTTACTTACATCCGCCTGTTACCCCTCGTAGAGGAGCATAAGCCAACCACCAGCATTCTCCGTCCAACCCTGTCCTGGGCAATCCTTTCCAGTTAATTCCAGTAAACATTCATCCTTTTCATATCTACTTCTATTTCCCGGCCTAATATGTTCTTTGGCCTTTTTATTTTCCGCTTCGCATTCGGATTCCAAGTTATAGATTGCCTTGTATTGCACATTGGTGACTTCCTTAATGTATCTCCTATCCACTTCCAACGTTTTTTCCTAATTTCCTCTTCAGCTCGAAGCTAGTTTGTCCTCTTACATAAAACGCTGTTGCTGATGGTATACCGCCAGTGAATTTTGAGTATTTTGCGTAAACAACTGTTTATAAATACTTGTACCTTCTTCATGATGGATATAATAGTATATAATGATGGTTTGACAGAGAATGTATTTCAATAGAAGATCGATAAGGAGAGACCGCGGATGAGACGCAAATGGTATGAAAATGCATGAATAATAATAATAATCGTAGATGATGGACTGATATTTAAAGAAGGACTGGTCAAGATTGAGATAATAGATTGATAGTCTGCAAATTAACTGTTTAATGTATGATTGTCAGATTATAGTGAGAGATTCTGTAATTTTGTGTTTGAATACATTCCATTGTCCCCACTCGTTTTCTTGTTCACTACAACCTAAATGGTTTAATTAAGTAACTTTTATTGTCATTCATGGTATCTTCCTACTTAAGTTAAAGATCGTAAAACAACTAACACTCTGTGATTGTGTTTTAACTATGTTGCATTCAACTGTCAAGTTGGAACCAGTCAACAATTGTTACTGACATTAATAGAGTTACATTTTAAAGGAAATTGTTGGTCATTGTTCAATGGATTTTCAATCCATATCAATAAATAAATCAGATGAATACAGAATTTATTCTGTCTTTTGTTTTAAAGGGCAATTATTTATTTTAACAGTTGAATTTACGAGTCAATCTTAGCTAGACAATCATTTAAAAACCTGAAAGTACTGGATGGTTGTTTTGTCTTAGTGCTCATTAGTGAATGGTTTCAAGATGAATTTCTCGGAGTTCTAGTCAGAAGCCGTGACAAATGGGGTCTAATTCGTGTTAAATAGGGACAATTATTCACTTCAGATAATGGATGAACAGTTGCGCAACATCATGGATCGACTAAAGGAAGACATTAACTCTGTTGAATGCCGGCTTAGTGATTTAGAGGGTAAATGTTCGCTAGTAAGACCGAAGGTTCTGGGTTCGAGTCCCATGTACAGGATCGTGAATGAGCACCACTGAGGAATCCCATACTAGGTCAAAACGACCATTTAGTGCTTCTAGGTTTTCAATGGTGCTCTAGCTAAGATTGATTCAACCGTTAAATCATTACAATTCTCACATATCCCTATATGAATAGTTATTGATTACTCATATAAATTATAATAAAATCAATTTTTATTATTATAAAATGTCATAATAATATTTTCCATAAAATTATTGATTTACTTCCATTGAATAATGACCCCTCCCCCCAATTTTATTGATTTTTTATTGATTGACTGATTGATTAATATGAATAATAATAACCTTTTTGATTTTTGAACTCATTCACTGATTGGTTAAAAAAATATAAATAATGAAAAGGGGATATACACCGAAAATTTACTCCCATTTTGTTTTATTTTATATGATCAATGTTTCCAATCCAGTTTATAAAAAGGGGATAACCATCTTACTATTGTTAATGATTCATAGGAAATTATCAATTCCATTATTATACTACTTAATATAGTAGTCATAGTAGTAGTAATAATCATAATCATAATGCCTTCATGGAAATCTATCCTACTTATTCATTGTATAACTTCATTAAAAATTAAATCCAATGAAAAGTTAAAATATAAAAGTAAGTTATTTATCTTATCATCTTGTGATATTGTGTGTGTGTGTGTGTAGCTAATATACTACTGATTTGATTACATAATTACGCCTGTTACACCCAGTGGAGAGTAGGCCACCGATCAGCATTCTCCAATCCACTCTGTCTTGGGCCTTCTTTTCTAGTTCTATCCAGTTGTTGTTCATTCATCTCATATCTTTCTCCATTTCTTGGCGTAATGTGTTCGCGGGTCTTACTCTACTTCTTTGGCTATCAGGATTCCATGTGAGAGCTTGGCATGTGACACAGTTGGGATTTGATTAGTATGGTTTAATTATTCGTAGAATATAAGATTGTAGTAGTTTAGCTTCTTTAATTATTCTACTTTGATAACCGTTTTTATTATAAATCTCAATGATGTCTAAAATCAGAAAACAATAAGAAGAGAATACTATAGTTTTATGAGCGAATAGCATAGATCACAAAACGGCAATTACATCAAGTAAATTTCAAGCAGTGAAGGGAATGTTATGTGTGCGAGCAAATATAGAGGTCAATTTATGGTCAAATCATAACAAGGCGCAGCTAGGCAGGGCAAATGCTATTAATAGGATGGGGAAGAGAATGATCCATCGAGCGATATTTAAGCTATCTACATTGCAGCTGAATTAGGATGTGCGTAGGCTGTCATGTGATCAAGCCTACACATCCATGCAGATAAGATAGTGACCATAATAGTTAAGTTAATAGAAGAGCTTAACCGAAATTTGATCATAATCGAAATTGATTGTAGGAGAGTTACTATAAGACAGTCCTAATTGATATTAAGTGATGCTGCATTTAGAACTATGATTGTTAATAGCGTTTCGAGGCTTTCTACGTTAACTGCTAACGTAGTTAGTGCTTCATTCCTGATGTTGTTTAAATATCATCGACTCAGTGTTTTATGGTAGGGATATTGTCGTTTACATGGTGAGACTATAATTTATGGATGACCTTTGAACGACGCTAAAGTGACCTAGAGAGTGTCACCTAATAACTAGTACCAAATGTGGGTTATAAACCAGTGTGAAGAATTAAAGTTATGATTTACAGTTGATGGTTAGGGTTAAGAATGAGATTTAGGGTTTTCTGTATCACACACTGACATCAGCTATAATGGCAAGAACTCTATTTAACTAAATGAATGAATGAATTTCACGCCAAAATTTGAAACTTGTTATCTTATACGTGATTGGTTCGTCCACAAATTATAGTCTCCCCATTTGCATTTTTGGGAACTCTATTTGACAAAGTATTTTAATTTCTGAAAAAAAAATGTCGAATTCAACTACGGTATCTAAGTCAGTCCGTAAACTAGATGAAACACTTTTAGTATACTGAAGTAATAGTAACAGAAGTTTTTCATCGTGTCGCTTCTGGTTAGAGTTTTTTTAGAGATTTAGTTTTCCACGGAATGAAGTCGCTAATCCCATGCCCAACCCTCTTCCTTTATCCAAGCTTGGGAGTGGCAGTATCTCCCAGCGGAGCTACAAGCGGAAATTTTTCATCGTGCGGATAACTCAAATATAACATGTTGAAACTTTTGACTTCAGTTTTACGGTCTCAATTCACTGATGTATAGATATGAATATAGATATGGCTTAGTATGATGGAGCAACAGTCTCAAAATCAACCTATAAGTGTTTGAATTCATATAAATTTCTGAAACATAACTTACTTGTACTGATTTCTTTTAGAGTTTATATTCCCTGATGCTAATAGTTACATGAAACTAAAATATCATGAATGTAGTCATCACTGATGACATTGGGTAAGTGTTATGGAATACTGACTGATGTTACCGACTCACTAACCTAATAATATCATAATAGCTATGAAATGTAAAGGTCCCAAATTCATGAATGGATATTATTGAGGTGTTTTACGGGAAGATGTAACAACTTTCCACTGCTCTCTGGTTTACTCCAAATCAGATCAATCTGTGATGAATAATAGCTAAAAATAAAAAAGCTTAGAAATAAGAATAAAAGTGAGTCATTGTACATAGTTTAGAATGACGCTAGCTTCTAATTAAACATCAGAAGGAGTTTTGTCGATATTATAGTAATTTCAATGGTTGGAATCATGAGTCAATTGAAGCTAGACCATCATGGAAAGCCTAGAAGCATTAAAAGGCCTATTTTGGGACTCCTCAGCAGTGTTCATCTACGATCCCGCCTCACGAGATTCGAACCCAGGACTTACCAATCTCGCGCGTGAGTGCTTGACCTCTAAACCATAGTTCTGGCCGACTTTAACGGTGTTAATCTCTAACTTTAACCAATCCACGAAATTGAGCGACACATTCACCATTGTCTTCAGTGATTTCCTATCTCACAACAGACGTGGTTTGAACTCCACTGGTCACGTATGAAACATGTAAAATATCCAATTTAGGAGATCCTTACTTTATATTTTAATTCCTGTTGAAGATGCTGGTCAAAATGAATGTCACCGTTACATTCGTCAATTATCTTCCTTTAAATATTGAAGTTATTGTTATTTCGCTGTGTTTGCTCTTCTCTGACATTTGTTTCATTTGAACTTGATTTCTCATCCTCAGTCACCCACTGCGAATGGATATTCTTATACCTTTTCAATCTATGGATTGCTTTTGTTTTATTCTGTGACTGCATAGAAGTAAACGTTTTTTGATTCTATTTAAGATTATTCTATTATCGTACCTGAAACCCTAGGAGCACTAATGATAACTTCGGGTTGAAACTGCACATCATCAAATTTTACAGTCTGAGAAGCCACCACTGAGGCATTCGAGGTTCAACAAATCTCCTGTAGAACTGAGATACTTACATTGATTGGTCATTGATTAGTAACCAATGTCATGTTTATCTAGTCCTTAGTGGTGATTAAAATCAATCAGTCAAATTGCTATGTAGTCAGTAGTCCAAATAACTTGACAACGTGTGCACTATGTTGAGATATTAGGTGGTTGAAAGTGATTAGTAAAAAGTCATAATTGACTTATGTTTCGTGCTAGTTGCCACCCATCAGCCATCCGTGTTTACAATTTTATAGGAACTAATGTTCTTAGATGGAGTCGAACTCATACCATAGTGACAGATAACTACCAATTATTCTATCAGAATCAGTATATTCTTGACTAATGTTTTATTAACACAATCATGAAGATATTTGTCTCTTTCATCTTTTAGTCTATTCCTTTACACAAACACACACACACACCAATGAATGTACTTATATGTTGTATAATAAGATACTGGTATAATGTCATGCTTGAATGGATAAATTTTATGGATTGATTTTATTTGCATACTCTTAACTTTGTCACCATGACAAAATATAAGTTAATCAATGAAAACCTGGAAACCATTGACTTGTTACTCAAATAAAGAAATAAAGTAGTCTATCCATTGTAATTAGTCTATTGAGTAAATAGAATGGTTTATCCAATAACTTGGGTGTCAATGACTAATAAATATAAACATAATAGATATATTGTATTTTGAATGTTAGTGGATCAACTGACTGAACCTACTTTATGAAATATAGAGATAGAATTATACTTTTTTAAGACTCTGTTCTTATCATAACTCCCCCTGTAGCCCCTCTGGGGACTACTACCGGTCTCAAGTCCGGGTAAAGGAGGAGGGTTGGGCATTGGGGTTAGTGACCCGATCCCGTAAAAAACTAACTCGCTAAAAAAATGCTAAAAACGCTATTCTTATCATGGTTGATTATAAGAATAGGCCTTTCATATAAGTGTCTGCAATACCATAGTTATATAGATGATAGTGCTGTTTATATTTATGTGTCAACAGAATCTCGAATTTGCATAATAAGCATTTTTTATTACCATCTCAAGTGTAATTACATTTAATCACAAATGAATAACTAAACTCATTTGTAAATAATGATTATCTGAAGTATTTATAGTAATTTAAAACTAATTTGCACTATCTATGAAGTCTTCAAACTCCTCTTGTAGCTCTTCTACAGTTACTGTTGGGGAATAGAATCAGATATCAAAAAGGATGATTAGCAACTGGAAAAGACTGGAAAGGATTGTCCATAACAAGGTTGGATGGAGAGTGCTGGTGGTTGACTGTGTGCTGTATTTGAGGACTTTGCTTTTTCCCTAATGTATGGTTAGGCCTACTGATGAGAGGACTGCTGCTACATTAGTTATCTTGGCTTGCTTCTCTTCTTCTCCTATCTACCTATGTAAATTATTATTTTCTCGGTTGGGTTCTAGGTTAAAATTTATTGCTACTCAACTTATTAATCAATTCATTTTTAAATGATTTAACTTATTATAGTATCAAAACGTGTTTTCATGACTCAATTTTATCGAACCCCTTAATATGTTCATTAGTAGTATATAAACACCGAAGCTAAACTTAATCCCTGAAGAACGATTACTTGAACTATGTACCTTGTCATAGTTGAAAGCATGAGTCCATTGAAGCTAAACGACCAAGGAAAACCTGGAAGTGGTCTATCGGTTAAGTGTTCTGGTGCGTGACTGGTAGGACTTGAGTTCGAATCTCGCGATACGGGATCGTGGATTCGCGATGCTAAGAAGTTCCACAAAATAGGACGAAACGGCCGTCCAGTGCTTTCAGGTTTTCCTTAGTGGTCTAGCTTCAATTGACTCATGCTTTCAACTATTTTTTTACTAAATCTCCATAAAATCCCTTCTGATTATCTACCTTGTTATTACAATTCTGTATAGTAGGTAGCTATTCGTTAAATTTCATCCTTTCTCCACAACAATATATATGTATAATATACCAGTCGTGTAGTGGACTGTTAGATTTTACGAATCACTTAGTAACCCAATCAAAATCGTCGATTTTAGCCATAAAGAATGCATAAATTCTCCTATTTTTATGTTTGCATTATGTTGGCATATAGTTTATTTGTGCTTTCATAGATAGATCGATTATTAATTTGTAATAAAAAGTACATTATGAAAGTTGAAACAATTATGAGGGAAAATTAATTTCCCCCTTTCTTTGTTAACAAGAATTTAGTATTGAACAAGAATGTCAACGAATGTCCGTTTATATATAGATCACGCATTTCAGTGTGCTGATGAATATGCCTAGCTCGTAGATGTTTTTCCGTCCATGGAATTTCAAATTTATTTTTGGCAATCGACAGTGAAAGACCGAATTTGTTCGAAATACCTATTACCCTTTCAATAACAAAACGTACTTGTAATAATGATATAAATTTTTGTTGTTTAAATACTCGATTCCATATCACTCATCATAGTGATCATCTTGGAAAGTAATTTTCAAACAGCTTGATATGCTTATTACCTGAGAGATCTGACTGACATGAATCTAGAATTCCTAGATTAATTTCAGATTAATTTCACTATAAAACAGTGACCAAAGGAAATTTCTCCCGGTGGTTGCTGCTAATGCCAATTGGACAACCAATAAGGTCCACCAAAATATCTGGTGATCATAAGTAAGACCGTAGAATTATGGTCTAAGTTGGTATTAAGTGCCTTTATCTTCACTACTAAAATAATAGATCTAATCCCTAAATTGTAGATTTGCCATGATGTGACTACCTAGTCTATAAGATATTACGTAGAATTCACATAATTATCTATACTAACTTGTCCTATCATAATAGTCAGCACTTTTGAAGAACACATTTGAGATGAGGATAGAATAATATATTTAATACGAAGAAGAATAAGTTATATAGTGTGACCCTGTCTGCATGGCTGAGTCATTCCATACTGATTAACTCTTTGCCTTTACCATTTCTGACCTCTATTGTGTTGAATGTTGAATATAAACCTCCTCAGTTAGGATATGTTCAGCTTCGAAGACAGTGTGGTTAGGAACCAATATCCTCACAAGATCTCAATACGACGAATTCGATCACTGAAAACTGATTCACATTCAAGCATCATATTTAAAATCACCTGGAACGAACATATGGTCACTTATCAGCTCTTTGAGCTGTACGAAATCTGCACATTTTCTAATAGTGCACAACGAAATAAAACGGAGACCAGTGGTTGAGAAATTAATTTGGGAAAGGAAATACTTACATCCTACTGAAGAGCCTGTTTTTTTTATCACCACTTCATTATCACTTTATTGGAATTATCGCTATTGTAAATGTAAAAATTGCTTATAGTGTATGTTGATGATTAATAACTACTAGCTTCACAATACATTCATTAACGCTCTAATGAGAGACCCTGATCGATTGAGTTAACTATATAAGAATGGAGGATTTGACCTTATTAAATAGTTTGATTTTAATGCTGTATCACTAAATGACTGATAGTGAACTTGTGAATCACTGGCTATCGACTCTTATTTAAGTATTTCATGATTTCAACAAGTTTTGAAGATCCGTAGCTCAATACCACTTAAGATTACGAATGTCCGTTATTTATGTGTCTGACTTACTTACTTACGCCTGTTACCCCTCATGGAGAAGCATAGGCCTATCTGAAAATAGAATCAAATGGGTTTCTCAATATCTCTTAGATTTCTTCTACTTCTCATTCCAATGTGAAACTAAAGTTCATCTATTAACCTTCATGATGAATATACTACTTGATTTTAGTAAGTAGTAATGATGCCACAAGTAACGTTAGTATTTGAATATAAGATGTTGACAAGTAATTCTACTTAAGGGTTAGTTCTTTAGTTTCCATATATGAAACAAACATTATGACGATTTTATCACAAAGGAGTTTTGTGGAGATTTTAGTCATTTTTATATAGTCAAGATCACCAGTCAATTGAAGCTAGACCACCATCGAAAACCTGGAAGAATTGGACGGCCGTTTCGTCCTATTTTGTAGGACTCCTCAGCAGTGCTCATCCACGATCCCGTCTCGGGGGATTTGAACCCAGGACCTACCAGTCTCGCACCAGAGCACTTAACCGATAGACCACTGAGCCGGCCGGCATCCAGCGGTGGTAATGTCGATTTTTTTAAGTATAAAAAAGTGGATTCTATTTAAAAGTACACTGTCACACTTTATGTGCTCCTATCTAACTTAATTCTTAAATCACACGTTCTAAACACAAGATGTTTTATTATTCATAATTATTTTTTCCTTGAACAGACTTCCTCATCTTATCATATGATTTTAATAAGTACTTTAATATACTACTGAAGTACATAATGAATGAAGTAACTAAAAGACAATCGAAATTATACATAGCTAAGTGAGGTGTAATAAGTTGAAGACATTCAAAGTAAACTAACACTTTCTAACTTTCTTTATAGTTGAAATCATGAATCAATGGCAGCTAGATCACCATGGGAAACCTAGATGCGGCCGTCCAGTTCTTACAGGTTTTCCATGGTGGTCTTGACTGATGATTTCCACTAATCTAATAGACAATTCGAACAATAACTCGTCTCCCTACTTTCTAGACTTTTGCGTTACGATATGTAGTCAATTCCATTTATAAACTAATCTAACAATGAAAACTATTTCACTGGTCGATATGAACGAGTTTACTTGTGGAAAATAAGAGATTGTTGAAAATCATTAGAAAGATTACATAGCCATCGTCTATAATTTATAATCATCCCGTTTCCTTATCATGATTGTGGTAGATGATTTGGATTCTGTTGTTACCATATCTTCAACAAATCAATCTTTCCAAAAATTGATATGATTATGACTATTAACTCACTAACAGATATAAAACATTCGTGTATTTGGTTTTAGACTATACCCTTTTGCAAGGGCTAAGAATATTATTCACTTGCTCAAAGTGAAGTAATTGGAGCAGGATTCGAACTTGCGAAGTAATGGCTGAAAGCCATCAACCTTGACCACTCAGCCACATCTCAAAAATCATTATTGTCAACTATTGTATATAATTAGAATAGCTAGATCAATAGTACTCAAAGTCGAGTGTATAGATTTCCAAATGGTGAGCTTTCCAAATAACATTAGAAAACATAATGACATGTGTGTAACGAGCAACAATGGTGGGAAAAATCGTAGAAAATGTATCAAGAAATGAAATAAACTAATGATCATTGATCAAGTACATATCTCAAATCATCATCTCCAATTACAATGGAAAACTAGAAAGAGAAATCGTCAGAAATACGATGTTGGCTGGTGATGAGTTTGGGTAGTGTCAATGAAACTGCCTCCAAATGCCCTGGTACGGCCGAGAGTGGGAAGAGTCAGCTCTCTCTCTCTCGAAATGTTCTCACATGGCCGCGAGTATACAGACACTAACAGGGAAGTCTTACTCACTACTTTCTCGCGCCATGGGTGTTGTTTACGAAACTGAGAGGACGAAAACCGAATGTCCGGTATTTTAACCGGGTAGGTGAATATAGAGGATCTATCTACGGGAGTAGGGAAATCCTTATTCCGAACTAATGGTGCATATGAGCTCCAGGATCCTGAAGGAAAAAAATAGCGTATGAACCTATTGTTGGTCATCGACCACCATGTTACTCAATCTCCTGATGTGGATCAGACATTTAGTTTGAAGGCTCTGTGTGTTGCTCCTAAGAAAACACCTACTTTGATTGAGCGTTCAGGCAGTATCCCACCCCTCTCAAAAATCAAGTGACTTGTATGGCGCATATGTATTCGGTGCCCTTTTGTACCAATATTTATGTGTTTAAATAAATAAATAAATGAATAAACAATGACACCGTTGGTGCTAATGATCTTCATCTACTAGTACCTTTCTTTAAATATGATTTCATTTTAAGATATTAGTTACTTTATCGTCTATTTAGAATTATAAAGTCTTTAGATTCATGATGAGCATCCATGACGACATATATTATAGTTGTATTTAGTTGAATCAAGTTTTATGACACATCTCTTGGCATTAGAAATCATTGACTGATATATAAAGTTTGCTGTGGACAAGAACACGATTGGGGACAATCGAATGTAATTAGACACACATCACAGACTATCTCACTAAAATCGGATAACCATACGGCAAGCAGTCAATTTGCAAAATAACCATCAATTGTCTCAATCTTCACTGTTCCTTCTGTAAATATTATTATTATTACTATTATTATTATTATTATCTTTATTCAATATTATATTATTTGGTACAAAATCGAATTCTCAGCATAAAGTATTTCAACATGTTTACGTTTCTTATTTCTTCGTTGCTCCTGATGATAAACATTCAGTGATCGCTAGTTGGATGTCAGCAGTTCAGTCAATCGACATATAAATAATGTATTTTCTTTTTTGCTGCATGTTCCCAGCAAACACGACATCTCTGATTAGGCCTTTTGTAACCTTTACAGCGAAAGGTTGTACAGTTTTCAGAAACGCACCGGAATAGGTTGTGTGCTTAATAGCCATAATGATGTATTAAAACAAACAATATTAGATAACTTGTTGAAATATATAGATGACGGGAAACAGGTAGCCCAGATGTTTAAGCAGGCCGCAGTTTGTCTTCTCTGACTATTATTGTTCATGAATTTTCCTACCAACTGAGCTTCATTTCATTTCTTTCTTTATCGTTCTTCTGCCAAAATACATTCTATGTCTGACCATCACCATATACTACTTATATGGATATAAGTAGATCACACCACAAGTTCACTATCACTTTTCTGTTTTCCAAAGTTTCTTTTTTTTAAACTGACATTATAGATTTGTATAGAATTGTGTCTTACAAAACAAAACCAAAAAAAAGAAAAAAACATCCCAATGATTTGTGAATTTCCCATTAATGATAATTATTAACCAATAATCATGCTGTGATGATAAATCCTAAGCAAAATTTACCAGATACTGTTTTCTTCCACAGACATACTTCATCAATTAGGATCTAATTAAAGAAGCATCAAGTTTAGTACAGTTTATATTGATATTATCTATTATAACATGAAGGTATGTTGACATATGTTTTGTATTTACAACATGATGGATTCATAAAAATAGGCTGATCATTTAATAAACGGTTTGGGCAAATATCTAGGCTTACACTACATTCTGATTGAAAACTGCCATATTATTAGTATGGAATTTTGGAGATTGTTAAGTTTTTGATTGAGATCATGAATTGATCGATGTTAGACCGAAGGTCCTGGGTTTGAATCCCACTCGTGGGATCGTGGATGTGCACTGCTGAGAAGTCCCACAATAGGACGAAACGACCTTTCAATGCTTCCAGGTTTTCCATGGTGGCCTAGCTTCAATTGACTCATGATTTCAACTATTAAAATCACTACAATATCCACAAAACCCCTTCTGATATTAAATATAAACAAGTCTACAATAATGTCAGAAAATCTGTACACCTAAGTACATGTATATATACAATGACTTACTGGTAATTTGATCAGGTTATGCTGATAGCTACCATTTCTTAGCAACAGTAATAAAATGAGTTTTAAGCGGTAAAATGACTTACGTTTTTCAGAAAGCATGCTGTAACATTTTTAATACTTTTTATTGTGACAATAAATTTTTGTATTTTTAAAAGTAAGAATATGGTGGATAATGTATACAATGTCATGTCATAATCATTAGGTGTATCATTTTTCTTTCACTTTGCTCAATTATTCTCCATCCCATTGAGTAGTTGATTGAAGGTCTGTATGTTACACTTGTTGACAGAAAATGCTGACGAAGATAATCGTCATATCATGATTAACATTGTCTATGTGACCCTAACCTGATAACAGAACAAAACTTACGAGTATCTTCTACTTTTAATGGCTACGTTTAGCAGTCGTAAAGTAGAACAGACGAACTGCTGAGCAGTATACTCGTCCCTTAAGTGATAAACGGATATCTCGCCTTCGTAATAGGTGACGTAAGTTGGAGAACGCCAAACCAGCTTTTTGAATCCGTGCTGAGATTTCGTTAGACACCAATCCATTAGGGTAACAGGCGTAGATAAGTAAGTCATCAATAGTAGAACGAATATTTTGACGAAAACTGGATGCCAAGTATAGAGAAGTCATCATCATATATGAATATTATATTTGAAAAAATCTCAGAGATTGAAATTTGAAATAATTCCATCATTTCGTCCAGCAAACTTGTCTGAGCTTCTTCAAGATAATAATCAAAATCAAAATCATTAAAGAAACATATAGCGTTTAACAATCAAATCAAATCTATACTGCGTTTATCCAATTATATTCAGATGTTGACTTTAGTGAATAGGTTAACATGGTTTGCATTTAACTGAATCATGTTATCCTATTTACTAAAGTCAGCATCTAAGTATGGTTGCATAAGCACAGTATGGATTTAATGTGATCGGTAAACGTTATATATTTCTTTAATGGTTTTGATTTTGATTATTATCCTGAAGAAGTCCAGACAAGTTTGCTGGACGAAATAATGGAATTATTTAAATTGTCAATCACTGAGATTGTTTAAAATATAATATTCACATATGATGATGACTTCTCTATACTTGACATCCAGTTTTTGTCAAAATATTCGATATATTATTGACGACTTACTTATCTACTTACTTACGCCTGTTACCCTAATGGGTTGGTGTCTGACGAAATCATCGACTGAGATAGTTGGACCACGTGTTACGTATGTCTGAACACCGATTAACAAGGTACACAATGCTGACTAGTATCGGAGACAGTCACTAACGTCTGGTCTGAGCCATTTTGTTAGATTCAGACTACTTAGTTGGGGTTTTTGCGACTATCGTAACCATTGGTTGATGGAAACTCTGTGTGATATGGTTCAGAAACGATCACAATGGCGTACGTGTATGCACTCTTTGTCTTCCTTTAATCTATGAAATATGAATTGCTTCATATCTTTCTTTCTTCCTATAGTATATCCTTATATACAATCTTTTATATATTACCACCAATGAAGTAACTACTATGAATTCGGTGTTGATCTTGTTGTGGTAATGAAGTATGACAAGATGGATCAATGCATATATGTGCCTGGTCGTACGCTGTAGCTGACTGACTGACTGCCTGTTACTCCAAATGGAGTATAGAGCGTTCATCAGCATTCTCCAACCTACTCTCTCCTGGGCCTTCCTTTCTAGTTCTATCCAATTTTTGTTCATTCTTCTCATGTCTGTCTCCATTTCTCGGCGTAATGTGTTCTTTGATCTTCCTCTTCTCCTTTGGCATTGAAGATCTATTATTGACAAATATTCATGTAAATTACTTTTCCAGTTGTTTATGTCAACTAAAAAAATGATATACACATGATAGTGGGAATAAAATATGCGTATACAATATAACTGCACAACTATACTGTACATATTCCAATTCATCTTAACTACTGATCTTTACTAAAATCGAAAATTCATTATAGTAAAAACTTATGGGATTATGCAATAGTTCAGTTTTTTTCAGTCATCATTGACGTAAATGTAATCGATGATTACGTCATTGAAAAGAAAAAAATAGAATCCCAATCATCTGAAATTGCCTAAATCATTTAAAAGTTAAACGATTTATTATGTAACAACCATATGATTGTCATCTATTGAATAGGATCATTGTAACTATGGTAACATAAATCAATTGGATTCATTTTGAATTACATTTTATTTTTTCTATCTTCCTTATTACATCATCAACTTACATTATCAATGTTAACCTATTTACATAAATATACAATCAGTCTATGTCCCTTTTTTTATGTAGAAATAATAAGCATCATATGCATTACCATTTAACTATCAACATTATTATTATTATCATAGTTGAAATCATGTATCAATTGAAGCTAGACCATTATGAAAAACCTAGAAGCACTGGACGGCTGTTTCGTCCTATTTTGTGGGGCTCATCAGCAGTGAGCATCCACAATCCCGCACCCGCGAGATTCGAACTCAGGACCTACTAGTCTTGCGCTGGATCACTTAACCACTAGACCACTGAGCCTGCCGGCATCCAACGGTGTTAATGTCTAAGTTCAACCAATCCACGAAGTTTGAGCAACTGTCCACCATTGTCTTCAGTGAGTCACTATCTCACAACAGACCCGGTTGAACTCCACTGGTCACCGTAACTCACTAGAACTCCAGGAAATCTATCTTGAAGCCAATCATTAGTGAGCCATGATGATTATTACCAGAATGGAGGTTTTGTGGAGATTTTAGTAATTTTATAGTTGAATTCATATTTTATACTTGTAAATGATATTATTATAGGTCAATTGAGTTCTGGATAGTAGCTAGCGGTGGAATCCAGGACGCGCGTTTGATCCTATTTGGGACTCCTCAGTTGGATGTACCTGCATCTCAGAATTGATGTGTCACTCTCGGAATCGAACCCAGTACCTTTGCTTATAATGCTTGCAAATTAAGGCAATATCGAGGTGATAGGCACAGTATGCACAAATGCCAATAAGAGACTGATCAATTGCAGTCCTAAACATCAATCGAAAGATTCGAACAAACAATACTAAGTGAATATGATACTATTATTGATAAAAAAAAGAGCTTATCAATTAACTTATAGAGAAAATCGAAATTACAATCTATTAACAAATTGAACTAAATTATATATAGAACATGGTTACAATTTAGTCATGTGAGTGACTAATACACTCATAACTCCTGATTGGTGTTACCTAGGTAACTGTTTTTTTAAATAAAACAAGTGTTTTTTATGTAACGCCCAATCATAGAGAGACGAATTTAAAACATGCTATAAATGACTCAGGAAGAGACAATGAAAAAAAAAAAACGTTACCGGAATTCTATTTGTCAGTCAGTCAATCATTGTACAAAAACTATACTTGATTTTCAATCAATAAGTTAGTTGTAAACTGTGAGGGTAGAAGATTAAACTGTTGTCTTATGGTAACAATGGTCGTCAATATTGACAGTATATCGAATACAGGACATTGAGATCATCAAGTTGGTTTGTAATAGTCTAAATCTTAAAAATCAAGAAGTATAGAGTATCAAGTGATCCCTATTTCATTGTCATCACTCCTTGATAAAGATGTCTCCACAGATTACATCACCCCACTAGGACTTCTGGAAATCAATTTTAAAAACAATCAGTATATGAGATAACTATTTATTCAAGTAAAATGTAAGATTTTTGTAGTTCAAGGACGCTATTTTTAACGAACTGATCCCAGTTCTTCACTTGCCAGTTACGTACGCCTGTCACTCCTCGTGGAGGAGAATAGGCCTCTCATCAGCACTCCTCATCCAACCCTGTCACGGGCAATCCATTCCAGTGCTTTCCAGTTGTTATTCGTCCTTTTCATATCTGCTTCTATTTCTCGACGTAATGTGTTATTTGGCCTACCTCTTTTCAGCTTCCCTTTTAGGATTCCAAGTTAGGGATTGCCTCGTGATGCAGTTTGGTGATTTCCTCAATGTATGTCTTATCCACTTCCAACGTCTTTTCCTAATTTCCTGTTCACCTGGAATCTGGTTTGTTCTCTCCCAGAGTAGGTTGTTGCTGATGGTATCCGGTCAATGGATGTTGAGTATTTTGCGTAAACAACTGTTTATAAATACCTGTACCTTCTCGACGATTTATGTAGTAGTTCTCCATGTTTCACCTCCGAACAGTAAGACTGTGTTGACATTCATATTGAAGATTGTGACTTTGATGTTAGCTTACAGACAGTTGTTTTGAGTTCCATGTGTTATTCAACAATAGGAATGTTGCACTTGGTTTGTCAGACAGAGTGTTTCTCAATAAAAAATTAGTATAACATGAAAACGAATAAATACTGAACTGCTGCACTACACAAACTGATTACATTTCTCTTGTAAATAAAGTCATAACTGCTGAACTACACAGTGGAAATTGTATTCCTTATATCAAAGTTTTTATGGATGTCAGTCAGTCAATCAGCTACAACGTGGGACCGGGCACACATATGCATCGGTCCAAGTTGTCATACCTGGTTAGCACAACAAGATGAATACTGGATTCATAGAATTAGTTAATTGAGTGGTGGTAATATATAAAAGAAAGGTTGTATATCAGGATATGGATGTGAGTTATAAAAGATCATTTGATTCATGACTGATGTGTATATGATCCTCGTAGAGATGATGTATATGTGTAGTGAACGAGAACTCAGTTATGGAAGACCAATTATTGTTTAATGCACAATCATAAATGCAAAATCGCAGATTAAATAAAGTATTTACACATCTCCTTTCGGATGTCCTTTACATCCTTCATGATTCTTCCCATTCCATTTCTAATCCATTTCTTCTCTGTTCTTTTCGATTCAATTTTTTTCCATTTTCTTTTGACAAGCATTCGACCTCTGATTGGTGGTGTTACAAACAACTTACCTTTGTCAATATAAGTAGCATACACCACATATCTAATAACGAAACTTTTCACAGTTCTATTGGTATCCATTTACCTTGGTAATAGAATACTAATGCACCCTGATTTCTTAAAGGTATTCTTTGAAAATAGAGGGAAATACTCGTATTATGGTGTGTGCTAATGATGTAGACAGATATACGTAGTATGTGTCATCAATCGACTTCATTGATAGTGTAGACAGGACAACACTATAGAGGTTTCTTCGACACTACAGTGTGCATGAGAAGATAGTCAATGTCATACGGAATCCCTATGATGGATTAAACTACAAAATCGTGCATGAAGGAAAGTTCACTGACTCATCTGAGGTACAGACCGGTTTCAGGCATAGTTGCTTAATCCCATCCTTCGTATTTCTCTTGGTGATTGACTGGATTATGAAGAGGTCAACATCTGGAAAGGAGCACTGTATACAGTAAACAGCCATGGTGCAGCTTGACGATCTAACCTTCGCATATGATCTATCTTTTTTATCACACACTCAACAACAAATACAGGAGAAAACGACCAGTGTAGCAGCAGCTTAACTAGCAGTAGGTCTCAACATACACATGGAGAAAAGCATGACTCACCGATACAACAGAACATGCACCAACCAAATCACATTTGACAGAGAAGCTCTGGAGGATGTGGAAACCTTTACATATCTGGGCAGCATCATCGATAAACACAGTGGATCTGATGCAGATGTGAAGGCATGGATCGACAAAGCAAGAGCATCATATTTACAATTGAACAACATATGGAACTCAAAACACCTGTCAATCAACACCAAGATAAGAATTTTCAATACAAATGTCAAAACAGTTCTACTGTATGGGGCGGAGACTTGGAGAACTACGAAAGCCATCATCCAGAAGATACAGGTATTTATTAACAGTTGTCTACGTAAAATACTTCACTACCAGCAACGAGCTACTGTGGGAAAGAATGAACCAGATTTCAGTGAACGAAGAAATCAGGAAGAAGCTCTGGATGTGGACAGGACAGATTGAAGAAATCCCCAAACTGCGTCACAGGGCAACCACTAACTTGGAATCCTGAAGTACAAAAGAGAAGAGGAAGACCGAAGAACATATGCTACGAGAAATTCAGATAGAGATGAGAGGAATGAACAAAAACTGGATAGAACTAGAAAAGAAGGCCCAGAACAGAGTGTGTCGGAGAATGCTGGTGAGGGGCCTATGCTCCATTGGAAGTAACAGGCGTAAGTAAGTAAGTACTCATCAATCGAAAGTTAAATGTCTCACAGTAGACGATTAAGAGGATCGGAGAAAAGAGAATGAGAACAGAGAATGATGGGTGAGGAAACGAAAGAACAATGAAGCCTGAAACGATTGATTGACATTTTGCAAATCAAGTATATACTGTGTGGTTCTCAGATTACACTAAGTGATTCTGTCATTTTGTATTCTAATACATTCGATTGTCCCCACTTACATTCTCGTTCACTACCATTATTCATTGGTTCAATGGTATTCCTAACTGTTCACCATAAAGAGCACACCAACAATAATAATAAACTGTACAGTAACAATTCAATGATCATTGTATTAAAACAAGAAAGAAAAAAGAAAAAAAAGAAAAACAACAAACAAAAAAAAGAAAGAAGAATCTAAATCAACCAATCAAATATCGTGGTTTAATTTTATCCAATCCAATGATGAATACAATAAAGCAAGAATATACAAATGTACAAATATAAAGCCTAAACATAAACGACAATCATTTCGATGGTTTTGACCTCTGAACATAGAAATGGATTGTACTCAATCATTGACTCGTTTTTGTTTGTTCTGTTCTGTTTTAACCTCACTCACTCTCTCTGTCCCTACATGTGGTTCATCATAACATTCAATCATTCTTAACTCTTTCCTATGGAATTAAATGAATTGTAGAGATATATATAGTGATATAAAGATTATAACAATTTGAATGAATCCATGGCAAGTACATCAATCTCTCCGTATATTAGTAAGTCTATGATATTGTAATTTTAATTAAAAGATCCATAACCTTCTTCCTTCTTATACTATATCCTTATATTCAACCTTTCTTTTATATATTAACACCACTAAATTAACTACTTCTATGAATTCGGTGTTTATCTTGTTGTGCTAACGAGGTATGGTAACTTGGACCGATGCATATATGTGCCTGGTCCTACGTTGTAGCTGACTGACTGGGTACATAAAAGGATTATCACCATACAAATGTTCTTCATATATATCATGTTTGTCAAAAGGGGTTTAGTGGAGATTTTAGTAATTTTATAAAGTTGAGATCATGAGTCAATTGAAGTTAGACCACTGTGGAAAACCTGAAAGAGCTGGACGGTCGTTTCATCCTATTATGGGACTCCTCAGCAGTACGCATCCACGATCTCACCTCGCGAGATTCAAACCCAGGACCTACCAGTCTCGCGCCAGAGCACTTAACTCCTAGACCACTGAGTCAGCCGGCATCCAACGGTGTGAATGTCTAACTTCAACTGATCCATGAAATTCAATGTCACATTTACCATTGTCTTTAGTGAGTTCATATCTGCCAACAGACCTGGTTGAACTTTACTGGTTGCTGCTTCTCACTAGAACTCCAGGAAATACCTCATGGAGTCAGTCACTAGTGAGCACATCTGATGAGTCCAACAATAAGACGAAACGGCCGTTCAGTGTTTTCAGGTTTTCCATGGCGGTCTAGCTTCAACTGGCTCATGATTTCAACTCTATTTCATGTTTAGTTATATAATTTGATTTTTTTTATTGAATCAATCTCCATGAAATCCTTCAATGAAACTATAATTTTTAACTGACTAATAACTTATTTTATGAGATTCCTAGAGTTCTACTGATAAATTATTATTGATAGAGTTCAGAGATGTCTAGAGTAAGATAATTATCATTAATGATACTGAATAATCATTGCAAACTAGTACGCGGAGGCACCAAATAGATATGTACCACATAAGTCATTCGACTTGTGTAAGGGCTGGTATACTGCCCGGGTGCTTAGAACGAAGTAAGTGGTTTGCTTAGGAGGCCACACCCGGAGACTTTGACCTAAAGGTCTAATCCATAAGGCAGTGGAACAACGTGAGGAGATGCAGTCACATGGCGATCGGTGACCAACGATTGGTTCATACGCTATTTGTTCCCTCAAGATACTGGAGCCCAGTGCACTATCAATTTGGAATCAGGGTTTCCCAACCCTCCTAAGTGGATCCTCTATATCCATCTACCCGGGTAAAGTACCGGACATTTGCTTTTTGTTCTCTGGATTTCGTAAACAACACCCGTTGCGCGAGAAGGCAGTGAGTAGGACTTCTCTAGCAGTGGTTGTCTTTACGTGGCCACTTGAAGGCATTTGGAGAGTGAGACTTAACTCTCCTCACTCTCGGCCGTACCAGGGCATTTAGGGACTAATAATTGAAGAACCTGGGTTTGACAGTTCACGAGGTTTTGAGTGAATACTTCTGGGGAGTCCTATACCAAACTAAATAACTATCCAATCCTTCCTAGTTGTCAATGGCACCTAAATTGAGGTCAACTTGTGACGAATACAGTCGAGAAACTATATTGAATGACTTAATAATTAATTTAGATGGCTGATCAAGTAAGTGTTTAATACATTAAAAATGATTCATGATGAACATTATACTATGGTCTAGTTAAACCAGGTTTTTGCATGAGTCGTGTAAACATCCATAGAATATTTGAATTTTCGTCATATTTGGGATAGTAAAAGGTTTTCTCGTTGTAGAAAGAGTCACTCAAACCATGAAAATGATATAAAAGAGGATTCCTAATGGGCTAGTTTCTATTTGAAATTGTCTTAATATCCTTTAGAAAGGTAGGATTAGCACTTATGAACTTACACAACGCAACAGTCCTTTACTGTTGGGATCTTCTTCGTTATTAGGGACATGTTGGAAAAATCTGTGTTGAGTGAGCACTCAAATGACATGAACTTTAATTATAAAGATAGTTTTAATCAGTAGATATTATAATATAATATATCTATAATATCTATCCTGTCGTATTTGTTTGGACGAGATGTGTCTGAGATTTTCAACGGAATGGAAATGTTTTATATATTTGGTTTAATTTATCGATTTTTTTCTCACTAGTAAGTAGTGTCCATTGTTTGAGTTGTTTTAAGTCGTTCTTGTTATTCAGGATATATGTTTTGTTGAATCTAGACCTCATATTATACAGAACTACTCACTTACGCCTGTTACACTTCATGAAGGAGCATAGGCCACCCATCAGCATTCTCCATCTAACACTGTCCTGGGCAATCCATTCCAATTCTTCCCAGTTAGCATTCATCCTTTTTATATCTGCTTCTATTTCCTGGCATAAAGTGTTCTTTGGCCTTCCTCTTTTCCGCTTCCCTTCAGAATTCCAAGTTAGCGACTGCCTCGTGATGCAGTTTGGTGATTTTCCGTAATGTATGTCCTATCCACTTCCAACATCTTTTCCTAATTTCCTCTTCATCTGGAAGCTGGTTTGTCCTCTCCCATAAAACGCTGTTGCTGATAGCATCCGGCCAGGGAATGTTGAATAGCTTGCGCAAACAACTGTTTATAAATACTTGTATTTGTTATATGATGGTTTTAGTAGTTTTCCACGCTCCAGCTCCGTACTATAGGACTGTCTTGATGTTCGTATTGAAGATTCTCACTTTGAAATTAGTTGACAGTTGTTTTGAGTTCCATATGTTTTTCAATTGTAGAAATGCTGTCATTGCGTTGTCATTACAGAACTAGTTATTTAGCTTTAAAATATACTATTTCAGAAGTATTGGTCGTATTTGATTCCTATGTGTGTAACCTTTTCAATATGATTAATAGCACTATTTGAGCAACCGTTCACCAATTGTCTTCAATGAGTTGATATCACTACAACAGACTTGGTTGAACTCCACTGGTCACCGCTTCCCACTAGAACTCAAGTTTGACATTAACACCGTTGGATGTCGGCACGCTCAGTGGACTATTGGGTAAGTGCTCTAGCGCGAGAGTGGCAGGTCCTGGATTCGAATCTCGCGAACGGAATCGTGGATGCGCACTGCTGAGGAGTCCCATAATAGGACGAAACGGCCGTCCAGTGCTTCCAGATTTTCTATGGTTGTCTAGCTTCAATCGACTCATGATTTCAACTATAAAAATACTGAAATCTCAACAAAACCCCATCTGATCTAATAGCACTATTGTTTTAACTCATTTCCTATTCATTTGATTACTTTCATTCAGTGGTGTTATTGTTTTGCAATTTAAGACTAAGGTATATTTTCTATTTTGTTTGTAACTATATCTTTTGATAATAATCATAATCCGACTTTGATAATTCTCTTAGTAGGACGAAACATATATCTTTGTTACAAATGTTATGATAACTCAATCCATTTAATAGAACTGAGATAATTAAATTGCAAAATTAAATCATGACACAAAATTCCCTTCCAATAGAATACATTTCAGAAGAAAAATAATTCAAGTAATATTGGGGAGGTAACTGAATTCATAGTTTAAGCCCCCTGATGACCTTATTTTGATGACTGTTGTACGTTAAGAAACACCGAAAAGCCGTTTCGTTTTGATATCATACTCCTCAGTCACGAGAACCCGTAACCCAATAGGGTATCCAATGAGATAAATTTCAAGCCTCTAGTGAATTACCTAAGCCTTTGAATATGTGCATATGTAATTTGACATTTTATTACAATATATTTATATAGTTGAGATCATGAGGCAATAGAAGCTAGACCACCATGGAAAATACAGAAGCACTGGACGGCCGTTTCGTCATATTGAGTGACTCCTCAGCAGTGTGCCGTCTAGTGCTTCCAGACTTTCCATGGTGGTCTAGCCTCAATCGACTCATGATCTCAACTATCTCAACTAAGAACTCCACAAAACCCCCTTTTGACAACATATTTAATTGAAATTGTTACATAATTATGAACTAAAAAAACTCTCATCTTGAACGAAACATCAACATCGTGAATTAAAATCAGTGATCACTCAATTCGATCTTGTAGTAGCTCAATCAACATTGATTAGTTTCTATCATAAAATCTTGATTGATTCTGCACACAGATCATTAATGTTAGGGCTAATACCAGATCGGATAGATAAAAATAATCGGTGTTTGATACATACAACCAATTATGTATGAACAATGTCATTTTTTAAAGTCTGACCAGTTGCAGTCCAAAAACATCAATGGGAAGATTCAAATAAAATAATACTAAAAGAAATTAAACTTCACCGCACAGCACAAGCAAGTGGCTATCAAGACTCAGTAACTGAGTGGATAACTGAGTGGCGTTTGAAGCGAAAGTTATTGTGTTCGAGTCTCAGAGTGAACATCAACAAGTCTGAGATGCAGGTACATCCAGCTGACGAGTCTCAAACAGGACGAAACGCGAGTTAAACTGGATTCCACTGTTAGCCACTATCCATCTTTGCTTACAATGCTTGTGCATTTAGGCTATATTAGGACAATACACACAGTATACACATATGGCCGATTAGAGGCTGACAAGTTGCAGTCCTAAACATTAATGAGAAGATTCAAACAAACAATACTGAGTGAATTAAATGTCATTCTTTGTGGTGTTTAATGTGCCTCATTTTCTCTTTCTTGACATTTTGTAAATGTTTACAATTTTACCTATTGCCTTAACTGATATTTGTTTATCTATCATGCTGTTAATGTAAACCAAAAAAACGGGAGAGAAATCGATATGTTTGAACAAGTGACCGTTATTGTCGTTAGTGATATATGGATATATACATTTGTATATCATGGAAAATACATTAATCATGAATAGGGTTGCATGTAGAACATCAGTAATGTATAGTCTGAAACAAACAAATGAATAATCAACGTGACAAATAGACATGGGTTCGGGAAAAAAAGGGGAATCAGACAATATCATACACATACATAGCAAACTTGTGATAAACAAACTCAGTTTCTAAAAGAATAAGATGAAGAAATTCTGTCTATGGTTATCAGTAATCTCTTCATTGTTCGTCAGCAGTATTGAATCCAGGAATTTCTGTCATTTTTCCATCCATTGAGTTGATGAATGTTACATATTACAGTGTATCTTCATATAGGGTTTTATCACAAGCCCTAATTGTGGTATTTTTGTACTTTCGATATAGTGTATCATTATATTCTATATTGGATATGTTCATAGCAGATAACTGGAGATGCTAAACATGAAATGCACTTCAATATGCAGCATACACTCAGTAGATATAGAAAAAAATGGAGGAAATTCCTGAATAAAACACACTTATCGAACATGAAAAACATTGCGAATAAACTCAGCCCATATTTGTATCCCTTCTCATCTTCGAAGAGGTTAACAATGTTTATATGGTTGAAATGTATCATCGACAAATCGTTTAACCATATGCCAAAAATCCAACCAGTTAGCGTTGCGATTAAAAAGATTACCATGAATTCGCACTTTGTTTCATCTGCTAAATTGTGTGATATAGGCTAATATTATTAGGCTTCAAATAATGTCAAATAGTGGCTCACAGTCAGTCAGGTGACACGAATGTCAGTATGTAATTCATTAAACCGTGATCACACAAACGAATTACATATCCCTGTGTAACGTCACATTGTTTGCAAATTTTCAGCACTCAACTATATGTGTAACAAGTAAATATCAATTTGCACCTCGATGTGTCTGTCACTGCCTCATAGACAGATGATTGGTAATGTAAATTGACATGATTGATAATCAGATTTCTGAGTTATTCGAGATATATAGTTCAATGTACTCAATCATATTCGAGGTAGAACCTGACGTATATGAGTGTCGGTTCAACTTGTCTTACTGCATTAACATATTGAGATCAAATAATCAACAGAAACAACAGAGTAACCGATGTAGTAACGGTGTTAGCAATAGTAGAAAAGATTAAGATTACGTGTCATAGATGGTGAAGAAAGAATGAATTTGTGGAATATAAATTGCAAATGTTTTAAGACAAAGATTGGATAGATCTAGTCCATTGTGACCGACTCTGAACTATGTCATTCAAATACTTAAACCACAGATCACATATATCGATAATCAAACCAAGATGTGACATCAGTCTAAGTCAGTGACTGTTAGATTGAACCATGTTGGTAAATGCAGACTACCTATTATTTATTTATTTGCCAACTCCCCTAGGTGTGCTTTCCGTGTCCACCAACCTGGTTCAAGTGTGAGAAATTCGCTTTTCGTCCTCTCAATTTCGTAGACAACACCCGTGGCACGAGAAGGCAGTGAGTAGGACTTCCCTGGCAGAGGCTATATACGTGTGGCCATATGAGAGCATTTCGAGAGGGAGAGCGGACTCTCGGCCGTTTCAGGGCATTTGCAGGCGACTATCTATTAGGGATCTGCACGATTATCTTGGCCACTGGTTGAATAGTTGAATAATGATATGATTCAGAATTGAACTGGGTGGTCTAAACTAGTTCAATCTTTGTTTTCAATCTCATCATAAGTTCTTCAATTAGATCATATAATTTATTCGTCGAAATAATACTTTCCAAGTCTAATCTTTCTTACTATCACTTATACTGTATCCACTTTTTTGACTGTCATATTTACCTTGATAATTTCATCTCTCTATTCTAATATTTTTGACTACATTAATGTAGATGGTCAGTGGATGACTGATGATAAACTTGTATCATTCTCACTAACTCTAATCCCTGTATAATTGAGTAATCTCTTTGATGTAGCATCTTTAAAGTATTAGGATTAGTTCATTGTTTTCAATAAATCATTTGATTATAAGGTTATTAACAGTCGATGATAAACAGAATTTGCATCATTTTAAATAGAAACCCATAGCACGACCTACATTTGTAAATTCAGTTAATTTGTACTTTATACTATCATCACTCATTTATCAGTAGTATCTTCTCCAAATGATAATCTATAAAACGAGAAGAAATACATTTGTGTATGACTGACTACTAACTATTCTAATTTAGTCAGCTACAACGTAGGACCAGGCATATATGTGCATTAGTCCAAGTTGTCATACCTTGTTAGCACAACAAGATGAACACCGGATTCGTAGTAGTTAATTTAGTGGTGATGATAGTATATAAAAGATAGGTTGTATATAGGGATATAGTATGGGAAGGAAGAAAGTTATGAAGCAATTTTAATCTCAAGGCTTAAGTGAAGATAAAGAGTGTATACACCTATGCCATTGTGATCGATTCTGAGCCATGTCACACAGAGTCTCCAACCATTGGTTACGATAGTCACACGGACCCCAACCAAGTAGTCTGTATCTGCCAACATGGCTCAGACTAAAAGTTAGTGACTTCATGCTCTGATGCCACATTTTGGTTTGGCCTCCCCTTAACTCTCTTCCAACCATTGCCAAAGCTAGTCATCATAGCGCGTCGTGGTAATTGGTGTTCAGGCATACGTAACACATGGCCCAACCATCTTAGTCGATGAAGATTCATCACCTCATCAACTGATTTACCATAATGATTAAATAATAGAATTATACATTGGAGTTAGGTGTGAATCCATTTTTAACTCACCAAAATTGTAATTACATTTTGGTCTGTTTTGATTGGTTAGTTGACAGTACCTCATGGTAGCATGAATGTTTTGTAATTCGTTATTCATCTCTGTGTATGTGGTACTCAGAATAGGCCGACATGAAAACCTTTTTTTTTAAAATGTCGATACTTATGAAACTTATTCCTTTATATTTCAAATGGTCTACCTCCTATTGACATTCAACTTATGTGAATTAAACCAGTTATGAATCTTAGTCATATTGCAGTGAACAAAACACTAATTGGAGACAGTCGAATGTATTTAATAGTTGAGATCGTGAGTCAATTAACCTAGACCATCATGGAAAACCTGGAAGTAATGGATGACCGTTTAGTCCTATTATGGGACTCTTCAGCAGTGCACATCCACGACCTACCAGTCTCGGTTCAGAGCACTTAACCGATAGACCATTGAGCCGGAATTCAACGGTATTAATGTCTAACTTCAACTAACCCACAATGTTTGAGCAACCGTTTACCAATTGTTTTCAGTGAGTTCATATCTCAACTTAATTGATGAAATGACAAAGAGAGTGAGCCATAACAGTAGTCTTAAAAACTTTAACTAGATCAGATTGCATTAAAAAAAATTCTCATCTTATTTAGATATTGAATTGTTGATTTACTCGAAAACAGGTTCACAATATGAATTTTCCGCTGATAAACCATGCGAAAAATCTGACTATCACACTTATCATATCTCAATATGTATTTGTAGACCATATAATTATTTATGTATGTTTGTTTCTATACACCAAAGGTATACTCAAACACTTACCTACCTTACTAATCGTAGACTTTTACTCAACTTTTACTCAACATTGACAACATAAAACTTGTTTGTTTGTTGTTGTGTTTTTTTTTCATGAAAAGTGTAACTTTTTTATCAAAGAAAACTAACGGAAGGTGATTGAAAGGTTCAAGTGTT
Organism: Schistosoma mansoni; assembly: GCF_000237925.1. Classification (NCBI taxonomy): domain Eukaryota; kingdom Metazoa; phylum Platyhelminthes; class Trematoda; order Strigeidida; family Schistosomatidae; genus Schistosoma; species Schistosoma mansoni. The sequence goes on along the minus strand of NW_017386038.1, from coordinate 211,866 downwards.
CTCTTATTGATTGTTAAGTACGGTCCTACTCTTAGAAACAAACAAACAAACAGTAAGTCTCTACACACTGACATTCTATATAAGTAGAAGAAGAAGAACAGAACGACGACGATGAAAGGTTTCATATTTGATACAATGACTTTATGATTCATTTGTCAATGTTACCATATATTTTTTTTGTTTACTGTAATAGAAAGCGATTATATCTGTTAGTAACTAACATCTATATAGATACACACACACTCACCCACACACCCACACACACACAAACACATACAGAATAGTAACAAAATAATTCAGAGAAAATTTTAGATAAAAAAAAATAAGCAAATAAATAAATAAATAAATGCAAATTTTCTTGATTATGATTATCATCTATAAGGGATACTTTACTTGATTTAAGTATATACTACTCATTACTTTCAATTAGAGTACAACTTTAGTATTTTTCTATGTATATATATGATCAATGATTGATTTTTTTTGTTTTAGCTCAAAATCTTTATTGTAACCATAGAAACAATATGGTTGACTGATTCCTTTTTGTTGTTGTTGTTCTAACTGATAATCAATGAGAATTTCATTGAGCATATTGAAATAAGATAATGTGAAGGTTCAATGGAGCAAATGAATAAGCAATTTGTTCTAATCTTATATAAATATTCCACAAAAAGATTCTTTCTTCACCATCCATGACACGTAATCTTAATCTTTTCTACTATTGCTAACACCGTTACTACATCGGTTACTCTGTTGTTTCTGTTGATTATTTGATCTCAATATGTTAATGCAGTAAGACAAGTTGAACCGACACTCATATACGTCAGGTTCTACCTCGAATATGATTGAGTACATTGAACTATATATCTCGAATAACTCAGAAATCTGATTATCAATCATGTCAATTTACATTACCAATCATCTGTCTATGAGGCAGTGACAGACACATCGAGGTGCAAATTGATATTTACTTGTTACACATATAGTTGAGTGCTGAAAATTTGCAAACAATGTGACGTTACACAGGGATATGTAATTCGTTTGTGTGATCACGGTTTAATGAATTACATACTGACATTCGTGTCACCTGACTGACTGTGAGCCACTATTTGACATTATTTGAAGCCTAATAATATTAGCCTATATCACACAATTTAGCAGATGAAACAAAGTGCGAATTCATGGTAATCTTTTTAATCGCAACGCTAACTGGTTGGATTTTTGGCATATGGTTAAACGATTTGTCGATGATACATTTCAACCATATAAACATTGTTAACCTCTTCGAAGATGAGAAGGGATACAAATATGGGCTGAGTTTATTCGCATGTTTTTCATGTTCGATAAGTGTGTTTTATCCAGGAATTTCCTCCATTTTTTTCTATATCTACTGAGTGTATGCTGCATATTGAAGTGCATTTCATGTTTAGCATCTCCAGTTATCTGCTATGAACATATCCAATATAGAATATAATGATACACTATATCGAAAGTACAAAAATACCACAATTAGGGCTTGTGATAAAACCCTATATGAAGATACACTGTAATATGTAACATTCATCAACTCAATGGATGGAAAAATGACAGAAATTCCTGGATTCAATACTGCTGACGAACAATGAAGAGATTACTGATAACCATAGACAGAATTTCTTCATCTTATTCTTTTAGAAACTGAGTTTGTTTATCACAAGTTTGCTATGTATGTGTATGATATTGTCTGATTCCCCTTTTTTTCCCGAACCCATGTCTATTTGTCACGTTGATTATTCATTTGTTTGTTTCAGACTATACATTACTGATGTTCTACATGCAACCCTATTCATGATTAATGTATTTTCCATGATATACAAATGTATATATCCATATATCACTAACGACAATAACGGTCACTTGTTCAAACATATCGATTTCTCTCCCGTTTTTTTGGTTTACATTAACAGCATGATAGATAAACAAATATCAGTTAAGGCAATAGGTAAAATTGTAAACATTTACAAAATGTCAAGAAAGAGAAAATGAGGCACATTAAACACCACAAAGAATGACATTTAATTCACTCAGTATTGTTTGTTTGAATCTTCTCATTAATGTTTAGGACTGCAACTTGTCAGCCTCTAATCGGCCATATGTGTATACTGTGTGTATTGTCCTAATATAGCCTAAATGCACAAGCATTGTAAGCAAAGATGGATAGTGGCTAACAGTGGAATCCAGTTTAACTCGCGTTTCGTCCTGTTTGAGACTCGTCAGCTGGATGTACCTGCATCTCAGACTTGTTGATGTTCACTCTGAGACTCGAACACAATAACTTTCTCTGCAAACGCCACTCAGTTACTGAGTCTTGATAGCCACTTGCTTGTGCTGTGCGGTGAAGTTTAATTTCTTTTAGTATTATTTTATTTGAATCTTCCCATTGATGTTTTTGGACTGCAACTGGTCAGTCTTTAAAAAATGACATTGTTCATACATAATTGATTTTATGTCTCAAACATCCATTCATCGTTATCGATCTGATCAAAAATGATATTCGACATTAGCCTTAATATCAATGATATATGTATGCAGAATCAACTAAGATATTATAATAATGACTATTGATTACTGATTGAGCTATTACAAGATCGAATTGATTGATCACTAATTGTTAATCATGATGTTGATAGTTCATTGAAGATTAGAGATTTCATTATGCAACAATTTTAATTAGGTGAAAACGGAGATCAAATCTTTTAAATTTCTGAATATGTTGTAGGGTTATGTTTCACACCAAACTAGGGAAGAAAATGTTTCTGTTCTCGGATCGATCATTGATTAGGATTGCAATGATTGGTTAAATAATTATTCATCTGTATTATAGGTGTCAGTAAATGTGTCCTCTCTGTGTTATAAGTGAGTTGCATAATCGTTTAAGGACAAAAATCATATCTCAGTTACAAATATTTCATTAGTATTGTTTTCCTAAAGTACCAAAGATATCTGGTAGAAGTACATAGTGGTCATTTGTTGAAATTAAGATTCAAACTAATAAATAAATAAGGTTACCCAGATGATGATCCTATGTTGCTATGGTGTGTTGGGTTCCCTTGCCAAACTAACTGGTTATTTGATAGATGTATGTATGTAACACATTTATTGTTCATATTCCAATTTTTGGGACATCAGTGCAATTTATTTACTAATATCATCTATACATATTATTTAATATCTAATCTTGAAATCAATTACTCGAAGGTCTTATTATTACTCCATGATCAACTAGACTTTGTTCTATCATTTCATTAATCGCTCATATATAGTTTAGGTCTCATTTTCAGAATCTGATTTCATAAGAAAACAGAGGTTGGCGGTGACAATAATTATAATAATAATCGATCTATGGTCCTATGAATTAAGCACCCAGTTTGTAATACTGATTACAACAGAATAAATGAATAAACTATCCAATATATAAATTCACTTAGTATTATTTGTTTGAATCTTCTCATTGATATTGAGGACTGTAACTGGTCAGTCTCCAATTGGCATATGTGCATACTGTGAGTATTTCCTCGATATAGCCTAAATTCACAAGCATTGTAAGCAAAGGTGAATGATAGTGGCTAACAGTAGAATACAGTTTGACGCGTATTTCGTCCTATTTGGGACACGTCAGCTGGATGTACCTGCATCTCATAGTTGATGTTCACTCTGGAACTCGAACCCAGTACTTTTCGCTTCCAATATATATATATATATATATATATATATATATATATATAACTCTTCAATACCTAGAAACCTGATATGGAGTTAGAAAAAGTATCTCATTCACTTTATTTCCTTATTTTAACTCAACACACGTACACACACAGAATGCACTCACTTATCTATCTATCTTACTTACTTACTTACGTCTGTTAATCCCAATCGATCATTGGCCGCCGACCAGAATTCTCCAACCCACTCTGTCCTGGGACTTCTTTTCTAGTTCTATCCAGTTTTTAGTCATTCTTCTCATGTCTGTCTCTATTTGTTGGCGTAATATGTTCTTTGGTCTTCCTCTTCTCCTTTGATCCTCAGGATTCCATGTGAGGGCTTGTCTTGTAATGCAATTAGGTGAATTCCTCAAAGTGTGCCCAATCTACTTTCAGCGCCTCTTCCTGATTTCTTCTTCCGCTGGAATCTGGTTTGTTGTCTCCCACAGTAACTTGTTGCTGATAGTGTCTGGCCATCGGATGGGAAGTATCTTTCGTAGACAATTGCTGATAAACACTTGTATCTTCTGGATGTTTGCTTTTGTAGTTCTCCACTCTTCCTTCCCATACAATAGGACTGCCTTGACATTTGTATTGAAAATTGTGATTTTAGTGTTGGTTGACAATTTCTTTGAATTCCAGATGCTCTTCAGGTGTACGTATGCTGCTCTTGCTTTGCCGATCCTCGCCCTGACATCTGCATCAGATCCACCGTATTCATCAATGATGCTGCCCAGATATGTAAAGGTTTCCATATTCTCCCGTAGAAAACTAACTCGCTAAAAAAAAACGCTAACAAGAATAAAAACCTATCTATCTATTCATGTGTAAATGTAATTTAGTTTTTTCTAAATAATTATGCATAAAAGGTCATCATGTATTCTCTTATGGATTAAGGACAATGAATGATAAGAAAAACCTTTTTTTTTGTACAATCTGATTTCATATGCATGATAGACAGTGATAAAGTACACATGGGTAATAGAGAATCACATAAATCAATGGGATAGAAATAGTACAACCAAAAAAGAAAAAAAAAGAAAAATCTATCACAAATTCAATATCAATTAAAATAATCACAATGTAGATCAAAATGATACAGGAAAATTAACATAAAGGAATCGTTCATTATTGTTAACATAAGACTTTAGAATAAGTATGGATTGGTTTTTTAATTGCTATTAATGCTATTGGAGGAAATTAAGATAAATGAGATATATCGAATAATATTGAAAGCACTCAAATGCCCTGGTACAGGCCGAGAGTGGGGAGAGTAAACTCTCCCTCTGGAAATGCTCTCAAGTGACCACGTGAAAGCAACCACTGATAAGGAAGTCCTACTCACTGCCTTCTCGCTCCATCGGTGTTGTTTACGAAATTGAGAGGACGAAAAGCGAATGTCCGGTGCTTTGACCGGGTTGATGGACATCTAAGGGAGTTGAAAAACCCTGATTCTAATCTAATGGTGCACATGAACTCTAGTATCCTTAGGAAACAAATGGCTTATGAACCTATTGTTGCTCACCGACCACCATAGGACTACATCTCCTGATGTAGTTTTGCTGCCTTTTGTATAAGACCTTTAGGTCAAATGCTCTGGGTATAGTCCCCTAAGGAAATCATGTGCTTCGTTCTTGGCACCCGGGTAGTAAATCAATTAGATTGATTATTATTACTGATAATGTAATGAATAAATTGTTCGATTTCAAATCCATCAATCTCTATAACCTCATACTAATTATTATAATTCATTTATTTTAATTAACTAAATCAATATAATATCAGTATTTAAGGTTATTGATTTTATTAAAACCAATAAATGGATGAAATCATGAGCCAATTGAAGCTAGACCGCTATGGAAAACCAGGAAGTACTGAACGACCGTTTCGTCCTATTATTGGACTCCTCAGCAATGCGCATCCATGATCCCGCCTCGCGAGATTCGAACCAAGGACCTATCAGTCTCGCTCCAAAGCACTTAAACGATAAACCACTGAGCGGGTCGGCATCCAACGGTGTTAATGTCTAACTTCAACCAATCCACGAAGTTTGAGCAACAGTTCACCGATTCTCTTCAATGAGTTGGACGCGCACTGCTGATGAGTCCCATAATAGGACGAAACGGTCGTACAGTGCTTCCAGGTTTTCCATGGTGATCTAGCTTCAATTGACTCGTGATTTCACCTATGAAAAATACTGAGTTCTCCACAAAACTCCCTCTGACAATAAATAGATACTTATTGATTTGTATAATTGAATTAGCTAGTGATTTATAATTAATCATTATTCGAAATGTATATCGCTAATATATAGGATAGAAAAAAACATTTTGATAAAAGACTATTATCCCCTATCCTATGACTATTATTGTAGTGATCAAAACACTGATGGGGACAGTCGAATGTATTTAAGTACAAAATTACAGACTATCTTACTGAGATCTGATAACCGTACAGTAAACAGTTAATTTGCAAAATAACAATCAATTGTCTTAATCTTCACTGTTTCTTCTGTAAATATCAGTCCATCTTTTCTAGTTATTATTGTTCATGCTTTTTGGTGCCGATTGAGCTTCATTTCTGTTCGTCCCTTGTCAGTCTTCTGCCAAAATACATTCTATGTTTGACTATCACCATATACTACTTATATGGATATAAGTAGACCACACCACATTATAATTAATAATAAGTATAAATACTAAGGTTGAAATTGATAGTTTCAAATAAGCTGAGTATTGGATAAAAAGTTAATAATAGCAGTAAGAATATCATTATTTCATTTTATATTGTTTTCCTGTATCTTCCCATTGATGTTTACAAATGCAATTGGTCAGTCTCTTATTGGCATATGTGCATACTGTGAGCATTGCCTCGATATAGCCTTAATTCACAAGCATTATAAGCAAAGATGGATATTTGCTAGTAGTAGAATCCAGTTTGACGCACGTTTCGTCCTATTTGGAACTCGTCAGCTGGATGTACCTACATCCTAGAGTTGATTGTCACTCTAGGACTCGAACCCAGTAGTGTTCGCTTCAAATGTCATTGCGTTATTCACTTAGTTACTGAGTCCTGTTAAACTAACTATTGCATATCTAACATTTCGTGACTTGATGTAGGTCACTTCTACAGAGTAAACAGATAAATAACCGGGATATGAGTTATGCGTACTTCAGATCTTATATTACTTATATGTGTCTTTCCGTGAACTTTTGTTGTTGGTAGGTGGTAAAATGCCTGGGAGTTATACCTACGACCTCTTACTGAGGCTTTGTCTGCGTAGTGTTGAATAAACATAGTCCGAAGCTGTTTCACGAACTAGTTTACTAGAACAAACGCCGGGATATAGTTTATTATTCAATAAACGACCTGCTACATTTTTTAATTAAAACTTTCAACTGCCGGTTAGTGCTCATATACCTCAACAGTAACTTAACTCTGGATGATGACATGAAGAAACTTTTTTTTTACTTACGCCTGTTACTCCCAATGGAGCATAGACCGCCGACTAGCATTCTTCAACCCACTCTCTCCTGAGCCTTCCTTTCTACTTCTGTCCAATTTTTGTTCATCCTTCTCATGTCTGTCTCTATTTCTCGGTGTACTGTGTTCTTTGGTCTTCCTCTTATCATTTGGCCTTCAGCATTACATGTGAGGGATTGTTTTGTGACGCCATTGAGTGATTTCCTCAATGTGTGTCCTATCCACCTCCAGCGCTTCTTCTTGATTTCTTCCTCCACTGGAATCTGGTTTGTTCTCTCACACAGTAGTTTAATGCTGATATTTTCTGGCCAGCGGATCCGAAGTATCTTGTGTAGACAGCTGTTGATAAACACTTGTATCTTCTGGATAAAGGCTTTCGTAGTTCTCCACGTCTCCCCCACATACAGTAGAACTGTCTTGACATTTGTATTGAAAATCCTGACCTTAGTGTCAGTTGTTATCATTGCATTTTTTTCTGTTAATAGTCTCCATCTTCTAAACAGTTAGCTAATGATTACGAATTCAATATATGGAGGACAGGACTTCCTGTTTCAATAGCTTGTTACAAGATAATTATGACAAGTATTTTTTTCTAAATTTCTAAAAACGTTTTTATATAGTTGAAATCATGAGTCAATTGAAGCTAGATAACCATGGAAAACCTGGAAGCACTGAACGGCCGTTTCGTCCTATTGTGGGACTCCTCACCAATGCGCATCCACGATCTCGCCTTGTGAGATCTGAACCCAGGACCTACCAGTCTGGAGCCAGAGCACTTAATCGATAAACCACTGAGCCTGTCGGCATCCAACGGTGTTAATGTCTTTTTTCTCTTGACTGAATAATCATTTCTTTATAAAGTGGAGGTTGTCTTTCGTGGTTTGTTTTTTGATGGTTACTCGTTGAAAAATAGTGATAGTTTGCAAAATCAATGATAGACTCAAATCAGCCAACTCTCAGCTAATCAGTCGACCGAATAAAATATTGTCTTCCACATTTTTTATATATTGTCAACTTATTGCTTCATTCTACTGTATTTTCCCCCACGAGTGATGTTTTCTACGCGAAAGTAATTTATACTGTTGAGATTGATTGACTAAAACACTTACAACTGGCACACACACACACAGAAGTATGTAAAACTATGGAGATACGGAAACGTACGACTACTCTTTGAGTTGTTCTGTTATTGTTTTCACGCTTGCTTCATTGTCACAGTTATTTCACCTCAATGAGTTGCTTTGTTCATTTATGTCTAATATCTAGGTTGTACATTTAACTATTACATATATATATGTTGACCAACTTACATTGTCAATAGCTCCACACACACTCACACCCGTTACGCATATGGATGTGACCATGTTAACTCAGTAAAAGTGTTAAAACCTTTTCTGGTTAATTTATCAATGAAAAGAGAATCATAAAGTGGAGGTCATGGTGACAGTAATCATTTACTCAACTTCATTCTCTTTCCGCTGTCCACTGATTATCACCTCAATAAGCTAAGAGAGCAAGTGTAAAAAGGTAGCATTATACACGCATATATATACGTACAAACACTTCCAGTTATTATTGTATATTGCTTGTTATTTACCCCTTTTTCTATATCTGTGCGTGTGCATGAATTTATCCTGACATTACGTGATATTGTTTGTATCAATATAAAGTATAAAGTGGATAACGCGATGGCGTTTGAAGCGAAAGGTACTGGGTTCAAATCCCAGAGTGAACATCAACAAGTCTGAGATGCAGGTACATCCAGCTGACGAGTCCCGAATAGGACGAAACGCGTGTCAAACTGGATTCTACTGCTAGCCACTATCCATCTTTGCTTATAATGCTTGTGAATTAAGGCTATATCGAGGCAATACTCACAGTATGCACATATGCCAATTAGAGACTGATCAGTTGCAGTCCTCAATATCAATGAGAAGATTCAAACAAACAATACTAAGTGAATATAAAGTGTATTAGTTGGAATATTTATGACAGTGGTTTTGCCCTGTTTCTTGGGAGAGAGGACGAAATTCACTATGTAGACATATGAATAAAAAATCATACATTCACTAGTAAGAAGCCATGACCAGTAGACTCCAACCATACGTGACCTGAAGGTTAATTTTTTTTCGTTTAAGGCCTGAAAGTCTTGTGATTGATGCCTGGTAACATCGTAGATATGCAGTACTGAAGATTCCCACACTAGGACGAAACAGCTATTATTTTAGCTCTTCCTGGTTTTCAGTGGTTATCCAATGATGGTAACTTCGTGATGTAAAACTATAAGATTATATTTCAGCCAAAAGAACAAAAGCTATAAAATGGATTGCAGTAGTGAACAACACTAACCTTTGAGCTTTTAGTTCATCAAAATCCTTAGTAATTGTTTGATTGTGCCAGAGGACTGTGCTATGTTGTTCAGGTCGAAAAACATAAATGGTATCTAGTCCTTCTGAAATTCACTGTAAAATTACCCTGTTACAAGGTATACTTATAATTATGAAAAGCGGATCATTGACTTCATAGTTAAGGTGTTTGACTTTCAATCATCTAGTCTCAGGATTGAACTCTGCTTCACCTAATTTGATTTGGGCAACCGGGTAGTATCGTTAACCTTCATGCCTACAATGTGACTCATATTCAAGTACCTTATAAATGAGTTAATTCTCTTTTTTCCTCTATTAAAGAATAATATAATTTTCTAAGGATCATTATTACACCAAATTTAAATTCTCCCAAGGTTATTTCAGAAATCTGTCACTTGATAAGAACCAGAAAATTATTTATTATTATTATTAGCTTTAATGGCGTAGGAGTAGGTTGGAAGAAAGCTAAGGGCGGCCACACCAAAAAGTATCACAAATCCATCAAGTCACTGAAAATTGGACTGAGCCATGTTGGTAGGTGTAGACTACCTGGTTGGGATACGCGAGATGATAGCAATCGATGGTTAGCGACCTTGGATGACATGGCTCAAAATCGTTTGCAATGGTGAAGGTACATCCACTCTTTGTGTTCTACCAAATTCTAATCTTCTGAATTCTTCAAGTGCCTATCTTTTTTCTCTTTCCGAATTTACTTCACTGGATTATACTCTTTGAATGACATCTTCAAACCCTAATCTTTTGGATTACTGTTTATACTCTTACTACTTCTACCACTATGGGATTTGAATCGACAACTGTATCTGTGTGTTAATGTGGTATGGCAAGTTGAACTCATGTACGTACGTACGAAGTTCTACGTTGTGTCTGACTGACTGACTGATTAATAGCTTTATTCAATATTATATTATTGGTACAATAGAGAGTTCTCAGCCCAAAGTATTTCAACAAGTTTCCTTTTCTTATTTCTTGATTGATCCTTACGATAAATATTGACTGATCGCCAATTAGATGTTAGCAGTTCGATAAATCGACATCTGAATAACGTACATTCTTTACAATGTATATTGTCAGCAACCACAATGTCTTTGATTGTTCTCTTTCTTAATTTGTACAGCAAAAGGTCGTGAACTTTTCACAAACTCATCTGAATAGATTATGCAAATAATTGATATAATGATCTATTGAAACAAACGAAATATAGATAACTTGTTGAAATATCTAGATGGTAGAAGCCCCCAAATGCCCTGGTACGGACGAGAGTGGCAAGAGTACGCTCTCCCTCTCTAAATGCTCTCACATGGTCACGCATATATAGCCTCTGTCAGGGAAGTCCTACTCATTGCCTTCTCGCATCAAAGGTGTTGTTTACGAAATCGAGAGGACGAAAAGCGAATGACTGGAGCTTTAACCGCGTTGGTGGACACGGAGGATCCACCTAGGGCAGTTGGAAAAACCTGATTCCAAAACAATGGTGCACATGGGCTCCAGTATCCTGATGGAACAAATGGCGTATGAATCAATCGTTGGTTACCAACTACCATGGGACTGCATCTCCTTACGATGCTCCACTGCCTTGTCGATCGGATCTTTATGTCAAAGGCTTGGGGTGCGGCTCCCTAAGGAAACCACCTGCTTCTATTTGGGCACCTGTGCAGTATCACAGCCCTCATACAAATCAAATGAGATTTGTGTGGCGCATATATATCTGGTGCCCCTTTGTACCAATATTTTTGTGTTTGAATAAATAAATAAATAAAGATGGTAGAAACAGGTAGGCCAGATATTCAAGCAGACCCCTTTGTACTGGCTAATATTTGACCATGATACTAATACTTTCAAATTTGAAACTTATTCATGTCTAAGATTGTGTAAACTATGAAGTACTTCCTGATAGACTAATATATTGAACGAAGAATATTCTTTTCGATGATAAATTCTCTCTTCAGGTTCTACAATTGATATATATCCAAATTAATAGTAATCCGGAAAAAAATAGCCAGGTTAAAGGCAAAGTACACATTATATCTCTCATCCTATCTGATCCATTGTGATCACAGATCTTAACATTTTCACTTAACATATATACAGATTCAAATATTAACATTCTATATGAGAGTCATATCAACATTAACAATTTTATTCTATTTGACTTGACAATCCTAAATTTTATATAGTTGAAATCATGAGTTAATTGAAGCTAGACCGCCATGGAAAACCTCGAAGCACTGAAAGGCTGTTTCGTCCTATTGTGGGACTCCTCAGCAGTGAGTATATAGGATCCCGCCTCACGAGATTCGAACCAAGGACCTATCAGTCTCGCTCCAAAGCACTTAAACGATAAACCACTGAGCGGGTCGGCATCCAACGGTGTTAATGTCTAACTTCAACCAATCCACGAAGTTTGAGCAACCGTTCACCAATTGTCTTCAGTGAGTTGATATCTTCCAACAGACCTGGTTGAACTCATGATCTCAACTCTATAAAATTACTAAAATCTCCACAAAACCTCCTTCTGATAATCCTAAATTTACATGCTTTAAACGATGTACTTTGCCTCTCACTTGACCATATTTTCGGATTATTAATTTGGAACCTGAAGAGAGTTTATCATCGAAATATTAGTCTTTGAATATAATGGAAGATCTTTAAACGATGAACGATGTTGTGAATAACCCATCGCGTTGAAGGTACTCAACAAGTTCCTGAAGTATAACGTAAAGTTGACTGAAACAAAAACTACTTCTTAATAATTGTATGTGTCTATTCATCAGAACATTTATAAATCATACAAAAAAGAAAAAAAGTCGGGGGTAATAAAATTTTTAAAAAAAAGAGAAAAAAGAAAAAGAATAATGAAACAGCATGATGTGTTTCATGTATATATGTCATATGTATGTATGTATGTATGTATGTATGTATGTATGTAGGTAGGTAGGTAGGTAGGTAGGTAGGTAGGTAGGTAGGTATTTAGTATCCATCTTGTTTACAATAAAAAGAGAGAAAGAAAAACGAGTGAAAAACTAATAAAAAGTATTTGAACAATAGAGAAGCCTAGTTAAACAACAACAATATGTAAATAGTTAAATGTTCAATATATATATATCAATAAATAACTGTTTATATATAAACATTAAAATTACTGTATTCAAAGAAATCATCTCAAATCAATTATCAGAGTTAATCAATAGTATATGGTTGAAATCATTAGTGAATTGAAGTTAGATCATCATGGAAAACCTGGAAGCACTGGACGGCCGTTTCGTCCTACTGTGGGACTCGTCAGCAGTGCACATCCACGATCCCGCCTCGTGAGATTAGAACCCAGGACCTATCAGTCTCACGCGCGAGCACTTAAAAAAATATTTCAATGTAATATTTTCACTGACCCACCCATATGTTCAAGCTAAATAGAAATCGACTCATGACCTCAACTATTGAAATTACTATTGTATCCACAAAAACCCTTCTGATATTAATCAAAATATACTCACTAGTGACTGACTTCAAGAGATACTTCCTGGAGTTCTAGTGAGAAGCAGTGACCAGTAGAGTTCAACCAGGTCTGTTAGGAGATATCAACTCACTGAAAACATTGGTGAACAGTTGCTCAGATTTCGTGGATTGGTTAAAGTTAGATATTAACACCGTGGGATGCCGGTTCAGTGGTCTATCGGTTGAGTGTTCGCGTGTGAGACTGATAGGTCCTGGATTCGAATCTCGTGAGGCGGGGTCATGGATGCGTACTGCTGAGGAGTCCAATAATAGGACGAAACGGCCTTCCAGTGCTTCCATGTTTTCCATGATGGTCTAGCTTCAACTGACTCATGATTTCAACTATGAAAATACTGAAATGTTCACAAAACCCCCTTCCAATAATTTTAGTTCAAGCTAAAATTCTTTTTTAGAGGCAAGCTCAAGTATTTAGGTCATCTACTTTTTTTAGCTTCACTAATATCTTAATTACCCTTCCTAGTTTTAATTTATTTAGAATGAATGATTATAAGTAGTGTATGTACTCACATGTGATCATAAAAAAGTTAAAAAATTAATTTAATCTTGAATACTGAAGAGAATTTAAACGAGAACATTAAGTTTATATCAATATTTTCCTCTTAATTGTATCCATGGAAGTAATTAGTTAAACCTAATAATTGAAACAGCTGAGTCTATAAAACAAAATACACATGATTGAAGGTATCTAACAGATGCTGACTACTGAAAACATGTGTTTTTTTACATTAATTACTATTCGAGTTCATCCTAAATTAATTGTACAGTTGGTATTGAGGATTCTTTACCCCCGCCTTCTCGTGGCGGGGGTATTGTTCACGAAATCGAGAGGACGAAAAGAGAATGTCCGAGGCATTAACCGGGTTGGTGGACATGGAAAGTCCACCTAGAGGAGTTGGAAAACCCTCATTCCAAACCAATGGTGCACATGAGCCCCAGTATCCTGATGGAACAAATGGCGTATGAACCAATTGTTGGTCACCGGCTACTATGGGACTACATCTCCTCACGATGCTCCACTGCCTTGTCGATCAGACCTTCAGGTCAAAGGCTCCGGGTGTGGCCCCTTCAGAAAACCAACTGCTTCGGTCTGTGCACCTGGACAGTATCATAGCTTTCACACAAAATGTCTGGTGCATATATATCTGGTGCCCCTTTGTACCAATATATATATATGTTTAAATAAATAAATAAAATAAATTATGGTATTGAACCTATTATTATTATTATTGTCATTATTATTATTATTGTTGTTATTATTATTATTATTAGTAGTAGTAGTAGTAGCAGTAGTACTAGTATGGTGAACAAAACACGGATTGGGGACAATGGAATGTATTTAAGCACAAATTACAAACTAACTTACTAAATTCTTATAACCATACAGTAAACAGTTAATTTGCAAAATAACCATCAATTGTGTCAATCTTCACTGTTCCTTCTGTAAATATCAATCCATCTTCTCTAATTCCATTATTCATGCATTTTCCTACCAATTGCGCTTCATTTCAGTTCTTTCCTTATCGGTTTTCTGCCAAAATACATTCTATGTCTGACCATCACCATATACTACTTATATGGATATAAGTAGATCACACTACAATAGTAGTATGTTTCTACTAACACTTTATACAAGTTGCTTCTATCTAGAATCTTATTGGTTGAAAAGTATACAATCTAATCACATTTCCTTTCATATATATGTTTATATTCTTCTATTATAGGCTACTTCAATCAAGAACATGATCACAATCATAATAATAATAATGATAATGATAATAATATAAATTCATTTGCATCTTTAATATCTAACTGTAATGATTATCCATTGAAAGATGTGAATTCATCCATTAAATTAAATCAAACAATTCATAGTATACCAGATACATTATCAAGAATAAAAGGACAGAATACGGATCAATTATTGAAACATTCACCACGTCGTTCATCTTCCCTAATTCGATATCATCGTCGTCATGATGAGAGAAGTTCAGTCAAAATAAATCGTTCACATTGTCAACACTCACATCCACAGAGACAACAACCGTACATTACGAATTATCCTATTGAACATTTAATTGATCATGATATTACATTGCCATATATGCCAACTTTATTCAGTTCGGATAGTAAATCATCATCGTTAAGTAAAGAAAGTGGAGGAAAAAAGATTTTAGTAAGTTAAGAGGGTTTTTTATAGTTCATTTTAAAAAATTGCTAACATAATCTTTCCAGTAAACACATGAACTGAAGTTATAAATACTTTACGTTAAAAACTTAAGGGTGATTACTTACTTACGCCTATTACCCCCAAATGGAGCATTGGCTGCTGACCAGCATTCTCCTATCCACTCTATCCTAGGCCTTCCTTTCTACTTCTGTCCAATTTTTGTTCATCCTTCTCATGTCTGTCTCCGTTTCTCGGCGTACTGTGTTCTTTGGTCTTCCTACTCTCCTTTGACCTCGAGGATTTCAATTTAGGGGTTTTCATGTGACGCAGTTCGATGAGTTCTTCAATATGTGTCCTATCGAATTCCAAAACTTCTCCCTGATTTCACACTCCGCTGGAATCTTGTTCGTTCTCTCCCACAGTAAGTTGTTGGTGATAGTATCTGGCTAACGAATCAGAAGTATTTCGCGTGAGCAATTGTTAATAAACACCTGCATCTTCTGGATGATAGCTTTCGTAGTTCTCCAAGTTTCCGTCCCATACAGTATAACGGTTTTGACATTTGTATTGAAAATTCTGATCTTGGTGTTGGTTGACAATTGTTTTGAGTTCCATATGTTCTTCCATTGTAAATATGCTACTCTTCCTTTGCCGATCTTTGTCTTCATATCTGCATCAGATCCACTTTGTTCATCATTGATGTTGCCTAGATATGTCCCACAATAGGACAAAACGGTCATCCACTGCTTCCAGGTTTTCCATGATGGTCTAGCTTCAAATGACTCATGATTTCAACCATATTTCTTTACTTCCCCCCTTAAAAAGAAATTATTAAATTATTTTATAAATTAATTTACCAGCATTTTTATTTCCCTTTATGTTCAAAATCTATGGGGTGTGTTTTACTTTTTTGTAACATATACATGATTTATGATACTTTTTTTTGTGGTCTCATTGATTACTAAGGTAAATATTGATTTTATTTGAAAAAAAATATTAAATTAGTTCATAGGGTACTAAAAGAAAATAAGGGGTGGGAAGTGACATACAACAAGAACCCCTATACTTATTTCTATCCTAAATAATAGAACGTGAGGTTAATTGACAGTATCTAGGGTGGAGATGATTTTCATTTGTGTTGTGTCAATCGACATTATTCGTTTCTTTCACTGTGAGGGGGTCACATCTGCTTAATGGTATGTTGACCTTGGATTTTAAAGTATTAAATTGGATATTTATTTATTTATTTATTTAAACACATAAATATTGGTACAAAGAGGCACAAGATATATATGCGTCTCACAAATCTCATTTAATTTGTATGAGGGCTGTGATACTGCACAGGTGCCCAAACTAAAGCAGATGGTTTTCTTAGGGGCCCACACCCGGAGCCTTTGACCTAAAAGTCTGATCGACAAGGCAGTGGAGCATCGTGAGGAGATGCAGTCCCATGGTAGCCAGTGACCGACGATTGATTCATACGCCATTTGTTCCCTCACGATACTGGATGTAGCCCATGTGCACCATTGGTTTGGGATCAGGGTTTTTCAACTCCCCTAGGTGGACTCGCAGTGTCCACAAACCTGGTTAAAGTGACGGACATTCGCTTTTCGTCCTCTCAATTTCGTAAACAATAGTGATTCCCTGACAGAGGCTATATACGCATGGCCATGTGAGAGCATTTGGAGAGGGAGAGCTGAATGTCTCCACTCTAGGTCGTATCAGGGCATTTGGGGGCGAAATGCAGTTGTCTCAACAGACAACCAGAACCAGCTTTCTAACCAAGTTCACATTATATTATCTTTACTGGGTAGTTCTTCTAATAGAAACATAATCAACCTTATATTTGGTAGGTGGTATAAAATACTACACTTCCTTAGAAAAATCCCGATTCATATGAATAGTTATCATGTCATATCCGAGGTTGAGTTGCTAGAAGACACGAAATTCTGATCTGCAGAAGGTAGATAGATGTATTTTGTAGAACTATCTATTTTACGACTGTTTTCAAACCAGTCTTTATGAACAATTTTCTGAGCTTCAACTGGTATTTTTTTCAATTTTGTTATCTCATGAAATCAAATGATTCATTAGTATGCATTATAGAATAGCCTGAGTTGGGATACCACTGAAAACAAGGAAGCACTAGCTAGCTATTTCGTCCTTGTTTAAGACTCCTCAGTAGTACAGACCCACGACCACCGTAGCTCAATCCTTGGATCTCCATATATCACACTCAAATCTTATCTCATTCAGTTGGTATCCATCGATAAACATTTTTAACTTCATTCAATTTATAATATAGCATAACAACCATTAGATGCAGCCAGTATCCGTTACTTCACTCTCAACATTTCTAAACACCACCGTTTACAAATTTTCATTAGAACTCATCACAAAATAAATGACTAATAAATACGACTATAGTTCTAATGAAGAGGTTTTGTTAAACTACTCTCTATAAAACTCTTTTTTATCAAATCAACTTAATGTTGTTTTACTTTTTTTATTAAAAAATGCTGAGGAGTACCACAACGGGACGAAACGCCCATCCAGTGCCTCCAGGTTTTCCATGATGGTCTAGCTTCAATTGACTCATGATCTCAACTATTGAAATTAAGAACCAAAATGTTTGTACTTATTATCCATCATCTAGATTATCACTTTAACAATACTTATCATTAGAATAATAAAAGTTAAAATAATAAACACTTTAACATTATAAGCAAAGATGGATAGTAGCTAGCAGTGGAATCCAAGGCGCGCGTTTCGTCCTATTTGGGACTCATCAGCTGGATGTACCTACATTTCAGAGTTGATGTTCACTCTGGGACTCGAAACCAGTAACTTTCACTTCAAACGCCATCGTGTTATCCACTCGGCCACTGAGTCTTGATAGCCACTTGCTTGTGCAATGAGGTGGAGTTTAAATTCATTTAGTATTGTTTATTTGAATCTTCCCATTGATGTTTAGGACTGCAATTGATCAGTCTCTTATTTAAGGTACATTCAGCTGACGAGTCCTAAATAGGATGAAACGCGCGTCCTAGATACCACTGCTGGCCACCATCCATCTTTGCTAATAATGCTTGTAAATTAAAGTAATATCGAGGTAATACACACAGTATGCACAAATGCCAATTAGAGACTGATCAATTGCAGCCCTAAACAGCGATGGGAAGATTCAAACAAACAATACCCAGTGAATTTATACACTTTAACAGTTCATCAATCAATATTCATTAATATTTTAGGTCATACTGACGCCATGTTCACTTTGAATAACAAAAGTCTGATTGAAGTATTTAGTTTAATATATATATACACATACATTTGATGGATGGAGAAAGGTTTCTAGGATGCATAGTTACCTATTATTATTATTACTATTATTATTATTAGTAGTAGTAGTAGTAATAGTAGTATCGTGAATGAGAATCCCCATTTGTTAGTTGGTGATTATAAAGTGTTAAGGTATTGTTTTTAATATAGTACTATTGACCGAATCATAATTGGCAGTTTAACCAGTTTGTTTATTTCCTTTAAACAGCTGTTCATTTTGTATAATTAAAAAAAATTGTACTAACATTTCTGTATAACAATTAGAAATCTATAATTATTTGATTGAGTAGACTGATGAAAATAGTTTAACCCTGAAAGTTCCTCTTTTACCAACATTTGAGATAAGCTGAACTGTAGAATGTAAAGGTCATGGATTAGTTCCTTGATGATGGTATCGTGACAATGGATTATCAAGTAGTGATAAATACTGTGATGAAATAGATAATTTTCGAATTCCGTCTTCAATACATAACACTCAATATCTTAACTCTTCCCTTGATGCTCGATATTGTCTTGTGCAAGAGTGGGTTAGAAGAACGCTAGAGGCTGGCTTTTTTTACTTTTTCACTTACGTCTGTTACTTTCAATGGAGCATAGGCCGCCGACCAGCATTCTACAACCCACTCTGTCATGAGCCTTCTTTTCTAGTTCTATCCAATTTTTAGTTCATTCTTTTCATGTCTGTCTCCATTTCTCGGTGTAATGTGTTCTTTGGTCTTCCTCTTCTACTTTGGCCTTCAGGATTCCATGTGAGGGCTTGTCTTGTGATACAGTTATACGATTTCCTTAACGTGTGCCCAATCCACTTCCAGCACTTCTTCCTGATTTCTTCCTCCGCTGGAATCTGGTTTGTTGTCTCCCACAATTGGTTATTGCTGATAATGTGTGGCCAACGGATCCGAAGTATCTTGCGTAGACAGCTGTTAATAAACACTTGTATCTTCTGGATAATGGCTTTGGTAGTTCTCCACAGACTAAATCAATCTATCACATTATTCGCTATTGGACTGAGTTTTTGTAGGTTTAGACCAAATGGTTGTTATCCTCAAGATTATTGTAACCAAGTGTAGTAGACTTTATATAACAAGTTTTAAAATCTGTCTCAACTGAGCAAATACATTTAATTTCTATCAAAAATACACTTGGGAAGAGATATGCATGAGCTCCGCTTTTCAATATTAGAGATATTGACGTTTTTGATATGTTAAACCATGAAACGAAACTCTAGTCTATAGACTACGGTTAACATATCAAACAATGATTGTGTACGTCTTTATACAACGTCTGGAATCGTACTTTGATCTACTTCAACTTTTAAAGTAGTTAAATTTATCAATTTATTAAAACATATGTTCAATCGTCTAACTATAAATAACTATGAAGGGGATAAAGTTGTATCTAAATAGATAATCACAGTATTTACATGAATAGCATCAGTTCACATGACACTTATAATTGTTTAGGTTAACCTTTACATTTTTTTATTTGGATTTTATATCGATTGTATGCTGTCGTTAAGTGTTTGTCAGAGTTTTAGTTGAATTTCCTATCGATTTAAGCTAGAACATCATAGAAAACTTGTAAGCACTGGACGGTAGTCTCGTCCCAGAATGGACTCCTCATCAGATCGCATCCACTACCCCGCTGAAGGGATTCGAACCCAGAAAATATCGAGCTCGTGCTCGAACGCTTACACTCTAAACCACTGAGCCGGCATCCAATGGTGTTAATGTCTAACTTCAACCAATCCACGAAATTGAGCCACCATCCCTCATTATCTTCATTGGGTTACTATCTCACAACAGACCCTAATTGAACTCTACTGGTCATTGCTTCTCGGTAGAACTTCAGGAAATAACTTTTGAAGCCAGTCATTAGTGAGCATATGATTATTATCAGAAAGGGTTTTATGGAGATTGTGATATATGATCTGTGGAACTAATCCATCATAGTTATCTCGTGCTCTCACTATACTTACATTCATTTATCCAGCTGACAACAAAAGTGTAGGAAAATGATTTTCTCACTTTATATATCATTGTTACTTGTACCAATGTCAAGTGATGAACAGTAATGAGGGGATCCATACACATGACCATGATTATTATTGTTTATAGGTTTATTAAAACACTTGATGAATTAAAAAAAGGTAACATGCTTATCTCTCCAAATACCATGTATTGCTATACTCTCAACATGGATTTCTCACCTGCAATCAGCTGACTTTTTGATCTATTCACGATGATGATGATTTTTTTCATGGTCAGCAGTAATCACTAAAAAAGAAGGCATAATAGTACTTCCTTTTTCACAATCTCAAAAATAAACAATAATTCCTTAGATCTAAAACTATGTTGAACATATTTCGTTTATTTCAGAGTCGATCCTCTAGTCATTACTGTCTTGTTACTTTCTGAAATTATCTGTGATGTTCACTGGTTTAACCAGTCGTTTTGAAACAGTGAATATTTTGGTTCGATTTCTGTTTGCTCATGCACTGTTTTTGTAGATGAGGATTCTCGAACGTACGTTTTACTACTTAGCAGTCAAGTTTTATGGATATCACGATATGGTAGTAGCTTATAACTTGTCAACTAAGATTTGACCTTGGAATTGGGTAACCCACTGGCTGTAGTGTGAGAGTTCTAGTCATTAAGCCTTTGCCCCACTTTTTATTTATATTAAAGCCAGAGCACCTTAGAGTGACCCTAAGGAGGAGAATCGTATGTCGAACATGCCTGCATAGTTACTTGTAGTGGTCAGAAGACTCTGCATTTTGTCAGCGGCTTCCCCAAATAGAACTATGTTATCAGCATATTCTAAGTCAACAAGTGAGTCTCCCGGCAAAAAAATCAACTCCTGGAGATTTAGATGATGAAAGTGTTATTTCTAAAAGCATGTCAACGACAAAGTTAAACAAGAATAGAGAGAGTGGACAGCCCTGACGAACACCACTTGAGGTAATCAATTCTGATGACCGTTCGCCATAGGCTCTAACTCGACCAGTTGTGTTCGAATACTGAGCCTTTATAAGGTTAATATGATTCTTTGGTACTCCTTTCAGTGACAAACACTGCCACAGACTCTCATGATCAACATAGTAGGTAGGTAGATGCATTTTCATTTCTGTAATATCTTTCCTTCTTTGAATAAGTACCTAACGGCGAGCATCTGTGACTTAACGTACGATCTACTAACTTAATAATACACTTCATTCACGGGATCGTTCTAATCAATAGTTCAGTTGAGATTGAGTATTTCTCTATTATGTCTAATTCATTTTCCCTGAAACTGGAAAACAAAATTGTCAGATAGAAAATTAAAAAGAAAGAAGTGACCAGGAACAATTAAACTCATAAATTACGGCTATATGAATCGATTTTTTTTCTTATCAGTATCATCATAGTGACAAGGAGATTGAACCTGATTTATTTCGCTCATCATTATCGTCACTACTCCTCTTTCCCTTATTGTTTTCAAAGTTTCTCAATATAATATAGTTGAGATCATGAGTCAATTGAAACTAGACCACCATGGAAAACCTGGAAGCACTGGACGGTCTGTTGAGAGATATCAACTCACTGAAGACAACTGGTGAATGGTTGCTCAATTTCGTGGATTGGTTGAAGTTAGACATTAACACCGTTGGATGCCGGCAGGCTCAATGGTCTAGTGATTAAGCGCTCGCGCGCGAGACTGATATGTATTGGGTTCCAACCTCGCGAGGCGGGATTGTGGATCTGCTCTGGCGAGGAGTCTCACAATAGGACGAAACGGCCGTTCAATGCTTCCAGATTTTCCATAGTGTTTTAGCTTCAATTGACTCATGATCTCAACTAAGGATTATTTGTTCCTCTCCACAAAACCACCTTCTGATAATTTCTCAATATAAGTTTAGAAGGGTAGTCATCAAACAATAAACGATTTTCTTATCATGTTCATCAATCTTTAACTGACTAAATTATTTGGCAAAAGTAAATTTGTAGAATCAGTTGTCATAGTTACCTTTAATTATTGTTAGGCGTAAATATTTTCCAATTTGATTGAAAATAGATTGATTGACAAATTATAAGCAGATCAGAAGGGTTTTTTGGAGATTTCAGTATTTTCATAGTTAAAATCATGAATCAATTGAAGCTAGAACACCATGGAAAACCTGGAAGCATTGGACGGCCGTTTCGTCCTATCAACTCACTGAAGATAATTGGTGAACGATTGCACAATTTCGTGGATTGGTTGAAGTTAGACATTAACACCGTTGGATGCCGACCCGCTCAGTGGTCTATCGGTTAAGTGCTCTGGCGCGAGACTGATAGGTCCTGGGTTCGAATCTCGCCATGCGGGATGCACACTGCTGAGGAGTCCAATAATAGGACGAAACGGCCTTTCAGTGCTTCCAGGTTTTCCATGGTGGTGTAGCTTTAATTATAAATAAATACTTGGTCAATTTTAATTTATATGGTATACAAGATTTTATTTGTATGTTGTATTGTATTAGGCTTGATTACTAGATACTTCAAGAGAACGTATAATTCTATAGTATGAAAAAACAGAGAAGTGACGACTGTCCACATAATCTCTTACGATCATTAGCCAGATTAGATCCGTCAATTCTCGGTATATTGATAACCCGTTAAATATATCTTCCAACCTCCTCGCTTCTAACTTCTGATTTTAACTGGGTAGGCGCGATTCGATTATAGAAGGTGTTACTGGTAAAGAGTTGTCAAACTACAATACTGGTTGAATCTTCACTCTAACAATATTCGACAGTCTTCTTCTTCAATCAGTTATACGTCAATATAAAACCTTGAATAAGTGTATATTAGTTTTTATTTACGACTATTCACATTGGCGAATTGATTGTGACAGGGTGTAATTTGAAAATGAACAAGATGAGAAATAAATTAGATGAAACTATGTCAATACCAAGGGAAATCTAATTAATTTAGGCCAGATAAGATGAAAAATCGGAGGAGTTAAACCATGTTGGATGTGAGGAAGTTACCCGCCAACAGCGTTGGTATTCGAGGTGTAACATCGCAAACTGATTAAAGTTAGAAATGTAAAGATCTATATGTCGCTGACTTAGCGATCTCAAATTTAAGCGCCAATCGCGAAACTTTAAGTTACTTGGATTCATTTGGTATTGTTTGTTTGGGACTGAGATTGATCAGTCTCTTATTGGCATATGTGTAGTCTTAAACATCAATGGGAAGATTCAAACAAACAATATCAAGTGAATTCAAACTTTACCCCATTGCACAAGCAAGTGGCTATCAGGACTCAGCAGCTGAGTAGATAGCGATAGCGTTTGAAGTGAAAGTTACTGGTTTCGAGTCTCAGAGTGAACATCAACTCTGAAATGTAGGTACATCCAGCTGACGAGTCCCGAATAGGACGAAACGCGCGTCAAACTGGATTCTACTGCTATCTACTATCCATCTTTGTTTTTAAGTTACTTGGTTCAACTGCCTATGTGTTGAGGATGTGCACTTCTGAGAAGTCCAGTGCTCCTTGGTCCTCAATAGTTAGTTAACTAAAGTGAATCCCTATTATAAACTATGAACAAGATCAAAGATTAATAAACTACTGTCTGCTTAGATAATGATCCATCTAGATTTAACTTAATAATCCTTTCTCTTGGTTGATAACTACATGTCAACTTTTGTTTAAACTAACACAGATTCAGGATGAAACAACATCTCATGATAAGAAGTAAATTTTTATATCAAGTCTAATCAGTTGATTTTATGAAGTTAACCAGAAGAAATCAGTAAAATTTTCTTACTTACGCCTGTTACTCCCGATGGAGCATAGGACGCCGACCAGCATTCGCCAACCCACTCTGTCCTAGGCCATCCTTTCTAGTTCTATCCAATTATCGTTTATTCTTCTCATGTCTGTCTCCATTTCTCGATGTAATGTGTTCTTTGGTCTTCCTCTTCTCCTTTGACCTTTAGGATTCCATGTGAGGGCTTGCCTTGTGACACAGTTAGGTGATTTCCTCAATGTTCACTTACATTGGATACATTTTTGTGTAATTCACACATAATTCCATAACAGGCCTCATAGCATTACTGTTTACGTGTTTATAGAAAATAAACCTAACAGAATTGCTCGTAAGTACCAAAAAACTTCAGAAACATGCACAAATATGAAAATAGAAGATGTAGATTGACATACATACGAGTCTGTACTACTATTCATTACTTTATGTAGTATATATACTTGCACATATACACACCATAGACAGTACTATTACAGGGATTGATTTCGTTAGACACATAGTATGCATCTTACACATTATATAACCTTTTAATTGGTTGCTAATTGTAGATAAAATCATTGAAAGTACCGTTTATATTTCATATATTATGGAAAGAATTTCGCTACTGAGCATGTATGTACATACATACACTATCATGTGTAAACGTTCAATACTTCAGATATTCCGACAGACATTCTTCTTAAGTATCTCACTGTAAATCTCTTTCTTTTTCGTTACATAGAACTTCCTTCAACGTGGATTTCAATCGAAAAGACCTAAATCAATGGTAAAAAGTGAACGAAGAAAAATTACGAAACAGTAAGTAGCTTCTGTTGTTTTTTTTTGTGTGTAGATTTTATATACTTATTGTGTATGTTTAAATGTATGTTGCTGTGGGCATTTTCTAATTTATGGATGTTGAGATGGGTTTTTTCTCATGGAAACTAGTAAGTAGTAGACAATACTCATTACTGGAATTGAATTCACTTATGCGATCAATGAAATTTAGCAATAATAATGGGACATATGCTCGCTAGTGACTGACTTCAAGAGATAATTCCTGGAGTTCTAATGAGAAGCAGTAACCAGTGGAGTTTAAATCACGTCTGTTGTGAGATAGGAACTCACTGAAGACAATTGATGAATGGTTGCTCAGATTTCATGGATTGGTAGAAGTTAGACATTAACACCATCAGATGCCGGCTCAATGGTCTATCGATTAAGTGCACTGGCACGAGACTGGTAGGTCCTGGGTTCGAATCTCGCGAGGCGAGGTCGTGGGTGCGCACTGCTGAGAATTCCCAAAATAGGACGAAACTGCCGTCCAGTGCTTCCAAATTTTCCATGGTGGTCTAGCCTCAATTGACTCATGCTTTCAACTATGAAAATAATGGAACAGTTGTTTCCCCCAGTAAATAATCACCCTTTAACTGGTTAATCTATTCAGTAATAGTCATCATTTAAAGTAATCTTTGAAAAAAAACATCTCAACAACGATAGAGTCATTTTTGCATTAGTGATTTACTTCTGGATGAGTTCTTGAGGTTCTAGATGGGAGTAATGAACTTCTGAGGTTAGCCATATGGAGAATTAGACATTTTTAAAATTTCATTGCGAATTATTTACATTTGAAAACCATTGGATTAAATGATAGTTAAGAGATCTGATAACCTTGGGTTTAATTCTTTGTATGGTCACTGATGTACATTCTTGATGTGTCCAATATATGACAATATATGTCGCGACACTGGTGATAAGTACTCTCTATTTTGTAGTTTATCCCAGCTGAAGACAATCCATGATAAACACCATTTACACATTTCGTATAGAAAATGATTTTTGTTTATTGAACTACTGACAATTGATGAGATCCATAGTGAACTTGAATCTTATTAAGTCATTATAGAAGTTCTATGTTATTAGGCCTGAGAGTATTTGTAATCATAAATACTCATTGCGGTGACAAAATTAGGTACCAAACCTATGATTGGATACTCATAACTCACGAATATTCTCTATTCTTAATGGCCATGTTTCACATCCATAAAGTAGAAAAGAGCTAACTGTAGTTCAGTAAACTCGCCCTTTGGTCGAAAGACGGATAACTAGAATGCTCTACAAGTGACGCAAGTTGGAATAAGCCAATCAAACCCTCCTAATCCGTGCCGAGATTTCTTCACACACCAGACCACAAAGCCGATGAGACTTCCAAGGGAAGTGGAGTCCAACTGCTTCATCCCTTATCATCAACTCAGGCGACGACGCAAGCTAATCATGAAGAAACGTTTTACATTTGGTAGAAGGGAACCACATCCCAAACATACTTGCATTATTGCTTAAGATGGTTAGCAGACTTGGTGTTTTACTAGTGTCCTCACCAAACAGAACTATATCATCTTTGTATTCTAAGTCAACAAGTAAATCTCCTGGTAAAAGATCAATCCCTGAAAAATCAGACAGGAAATTATGGACAGAAAATCTTTGCTCATAACACATAAACTGGTAGTATTCTTAACTCATTATCGTAAGGACATGGAGTATGATCATTACTGGTTACCATTATCTTTGAAGAAATCAACATCTTTTCTAATGTAGATCTTCTAGCCATATACAAAGAAGTGCTGGAATTGATATGAGAGGGGGAGAAGTGTATCTGTCCAAGTTATTACATCTGCCAGTAAGAAGTTCTCATTTTTAACATAGCTCAGTTTAATGACTAGTAACTTTATGGACTGATCCATGTCATCATCTGTTTATTTTCATTTCTCCAACCTACATCTATACCAACCATGAGTAGTGACTATGTATCAGTAACATACCAGTTGATGAAATTTCACAACATCTCCATCCAATATACAAACTTTTCATGGGACCCTAGAATTAATATCTATATTCCTCACCTTACAGCTCTGTCATATACCAGCTAGGTCATGTATTCTTCTTTCAAACATTAGAGAATATTTTTAATTCCCGCGAGTGCAGGATAGTGGATGCGCATTGCTCAAGAGTCTCATAATAGGACAAAACGGCCATCCAGTGCTTCCAGGTTTTCGATGGTGGTCTAGCTTCAATTGACTCATGATCTCAACTCTATAACATAAATAACTACTTTAAAGACTCGATTACTATAGCCATTATTACTAGCCTAATTCGAATCTATCATTGTACTTTCAGTATGTTTAGTTATCCGTAAAGTGAATCTCACATTCTAAAGTATCAACCTAAATTCAAATGACTTTCATTAGTCTTTATCAAGTTGTATTAGACTATAGTACAATCATAATGATACTAGTTAATTGAATCAATCACTATCATAACAAATCGATTAAATGGTTATTTTTTTGTTTGTTTGTTTGTTCGATCATTTCATTGATCGATAAAGTGATGGAATGCCAATTTATTTTTTTTTCTGAAAAGAAATGATTGTAAGCATATCATTTCCAATTGTTTAATCATATTCATGTCATTTTAGCTTTAGCTTATTATGCATGGTATCAGTCAGTCAGTCAGCTACAACGTAGGACCAGGCACATTTATGCATCAGTCCAAATTACCATACCTCTTTAGCACAACAAGATGAACACCGGATTCATAGAAATAGTTAATTTAGTGGTGGTAGTATATAAAAGAAAAGTTGTATATAAGGATATAGTATAGGAAGGAAGAAAGTTATGAAGCAATTTTAATCTCAGGGTTTGAGGGAAGATAAAGAGTGTATACACCTTCGCCATTGTGATCGATTCTGAGCCATGTCACACAGAGTCTCCAACCATTGGTTACGATAGTCACACGGACCCCAACCAGGTAGTCTGCATCTACCAACATGGCTCAGACTAGAAGTTAGTGACTTCATGCTCTGATGCCACGTTTTGGTTTGGCCGCCCCTAACTCTCTTCCAACCATCCCCTACACTAGTCAGCATAGCGCGTCGTGGTAATTGGTGTTCAGGCATACGTAACACGTGGCCTAACCATCTCAGTCGATGAAGATTCATGACTTCATCAACTGATTTACCATCATTCCCTAATACCCTGCGTCTAACCTCACTATCAATTATCCGGTGCATGGTATATCTGTGTTTGTATGAATACGAGCATGTTTGTGTGAATGTGTATTTGTAGTTGATGCAGAACAGACAGTTAGTTCAGTTCCCAGTCTATTTTTTTGCAACCAATCTGTTATGCCGAAATTGTTTCTGGCACAGACTGATATCAGTATTGGTTAACTGTTGCATCCTCAGAAGATAGAATCACCAATCAGCTGACTAAGTATATTGATAATGTTTTAGTAAATTTCGGGTCATCTCGGTAGTTGTGGCACAATTATGAAGGTGGGGTGGATGACCAAACTCAAATAAAAGTACTCTATTGACTAAACTAACTAATTTTCCATAATTTTTGTTATTTTCAATAGCTAATATCGTACAGATTCTACTTTCACCTTAATTCTAAATATAATTGATCTCAGGTGGTTATATTCTGTCACCTGAACAGTTATTGTTTACAAATTGTTAACCATGGCAGAATGGAACCTTAGTTGTATGATTCTCACCATTACTCTCTCAATCCACTCTACTGTACTATTGATACTATCTATTAGGTTGATGTGAACTTGATGTATCGTCTAAATCAACATGATTCATATGTTATGATAAGCGAACAAACAATAACCCTTATTTATTTTATTTTATTTAAACACATAAATATTGGTACAAGGAAGCACCAGATATATATGCGCCTCACAAATCTCATTTGATTTTTGTGAGGGCTGTGGTACTGCCTAGGTGCCCAAACCGAAGCAGGTGGTTTTCTTAGGGGGCCACACCCCGAGCCTTTGACCTAAAGGTCTAGTCCACAAGGCAGTGGAGCATGGTAGCCGGTGACCAGTGATTGGTTCATACGCCATTTGTTCCTTCAGGATACTGGAGCCCATGTACACCATTGGTTTGGAATCAGGGTTTTCCAACTCCCCTAGGTGAACTTTCCGTGTCCACCAACCCGATTAAAGCACCGGACATTCGCTTTTCGTCCTCTCACTTTCGTAAACAACGGCCCCGCCACGAGAAGTCAGTGAGTGGGACTTCCCTGTCAGAGGCTATATATTCGCTGGCCATGTGAGAGCATTTCGAGAGGGAGAGCGGACTCTCCCCACTCTCGGCCGTACCAGGGCATTTGGAGGCAAAAAAAAACAATAATCCTAGGCACAATCAGGAAAAAGCGAGGTGAAAGTGGCTAGTAATCTATGAAATTTATTCAGAAGTATTTAGAATTTAACCAGATTACATTTTTTTGTTTTCATATCCGGACTTTGCGGTGGTGTTAAAAGCGTTTTTATGATATGAATGTCATATGTACCATCGCTTCTCATTTCCAGACCTATCAACAGCATCTATCCTTTTTTCCACACCGAGCGTTTGAACTTCATAGGATTGTCAATATTTCCGATATCTGAAATTGTAGATGGAATCGTTTATAGAAAAAAAAGACTGCTTTCATCTTATTCAGATTACGAAAATTAGTTGATACGCTTGTATCCCAACCTTTGCTCCTCACTTCTCTACCTTACAGACCTAGTAACATATATATACAATCTGTGTGTATTTCATAACACGGATTTGGATGTTTACAAAGACCTTCATATTGTATTTGATTTAGCCTGTCAAATTTTTATTACATATTCCAGTGATGACATGAGTTAATTGAAACTAAGTCTACTTTTAAATTCATTTAGTATTATTTATTTGAATCTTCCCATTGATGTTTTAGGACTGCAACTGGTCAGTCTCTAATTTGCATATGTGCATAATGTGCGTATTGCCTTGATATAGCCTGAATTCACAAGCATTGTAAGCAGAGATGGATAGTGGCTAGCAGTGGAATCCAGGACGCGCGTTTCGTCCTATTTGGGACTCGTCAGCTGGATGTACCTGCATCTCAGAGTTGATGTTCACTCTGGGACCCGAAACCAGTACCTTCGCTTCAAACGCCATCGCGTTACCCATTCAGCTACTGAGTCTTGATAGACACTTGCTTGTTCGATGGGGTACTTGTGAGAAGGTAATGGGTTCGAGTCCCAGAGTGAACATCAACTCTGAGATGCAGGTGAATCCAGCTGACGAGTCCCAAATGGGACGAAACGCGCGCCAAACTGGATTCCACTGCTAGCCACTATCCATCTCTAAGTCTACTTTTGTTGTGTGAAGTCATATTGACTTTTTTCTCTTTCGTAAATTCTGAATGCGTCGAAAAATGCTTATGATATTGTTTTTTTAAATGCTCACTGCTGAGGAATACCAAATCAGAATGAATAATACCATCCAATGTCTTATAGATTTTAGCAGTTTCCCAACTATCATTTTATTATGACACTATGAAACTAGAATCTCACTCACTCCCTCTATCACTCACTCACTTGTTTGTTCTCTCACTTACTTAACCGTTCACCTACTAACTCGAATAGTTCTACAGAATGTGAAGGGTTGACTTAAGTTGAGTTCCAAGTATAACATCTTAGCTCTTCAGTAGCTTTGGGAAATTTTATTTGAGCACCAGTGGTCTGGCACTAAGACATTGTAGGATCTATTTTCACTTTAATCCATGTGTTATATTAGACATCATTAGAAATTTCTCCAATTGTAAGAATGTGATATCCCACTCATGGTGGTCCAGTTTCAGCAATTAAGTTGACTGAGTTACTATCTAGAGTTTAAGAACTGGGTGTAATCCTATCTTCTTAGTCTCAACTGGTTATCATTTCTGTTTACGAAAAAGAACTAAAATCTTCCTGAGATAGCCGGAGAGGAATTACGCTGACTAATATAGTACGTAAAATATTATTCTCCATGATCATAAGACTGGTTTCAGACTAACATGTGTATTTATCGATCAAATATTTATCCTTCAGGCTATGGGACATTGGTATACTTACTGAAGCCAGATGAGAGTTGTATTTCATGACCTTAAGGCACCATTTTGTTCCATTGGCTTGCACGTTCTGTGGCAATTTATCATTAAAAGGTGTACCGTATAAATACGTAAACCTCGCGAAGATTTTGTATCGGAGCACCATTGATCAAGTCAGAGCTTGTAGGGAACTATGATCGAAATCATCAATATTAAGTAGGGTTTTTTAGGGTTTCCTACTATACCTATTTTTATTTACCGTATATATATCAGCTTAGAAATAACACTTTCCTCCGATTACTTCAAAAATATTGATCTTCAGTCCAGAGAGTTGCATCTATCACCTGAGAGTACTAAAATGACAAAGTTTCATTTGGTGAAGACCTCAACAAAGGGCTGAGCCTCCAAGACTCTTTAACCAACAACACAAACATACTTGAAATACTTTTCTCTCCGTTTAAGTGCGAAATTCCGCTTTGTGATTGGTTTACACTACTGTGAAGACCGATCATATCTGGTGAAGTAGTTGAATCTTTTAACCACTTAAGTTACCTTGAAAGTCTTATCAACAATGATGGGCTGGTGTGTGAATGAATTTCAGTACGGATTAAGATAGTTAGTTTAGCATTTGTTAACTTGAATCACTAGCGGCACAAGCGAGATGTCCGTCTACCAAACAAAGGGCGTACATACTGAGTAGTAGTTCTTTCTGTTCAACTTTATGGCTGTGAAACATGGTTTTTGATAGTGGAAGACATGAGTAGGCTGCAAGCAACTCATTATAGTTATCTTAGAAGCACTGCTCTCAGTTGGTAGAATGACTGAGTATGCAACATTAAGGTTAGGTATAGAATACTCGGTAAAGGTTGCAAATCAGTTGATAAGGTTGTAATTCTTTATCAATTGAAGTGGTTAAGACATGTTTTGTAAATCCCTAACCATTACCTTTCTATATACACAGTTTTGGCTAGCTTATAAGTAGGTTGGATAAAGCAAAAGGTAGTTAACCCATGACTCGTCATTAATTATTAACTGTTAAAATGATCCATATTAGTAAATGCAAAATACTTCGTTTGGGGTTGACACGATAACTTCAATTAGTAGCTAGAGATATCTGATGACATGCTGTAGTGTGGTGTACTTATATCCATCTAAGTAGTATATGGCGATGGTCAGACACAGAATGTATTTTGGCAGAAGATCGATAAGGAAAGAATAGAAATGAAGCGCAATCGGTACGAAAATGCCTGAACAATGAAATCAGAGAAGACGGAATGATATTTGCAGAAGGAACAGTTAGGATCGAGGCAGTTGATGGATAGTTTGCGAATTAACTGTTCATTGTATGGTTATCAGAATTTAATTCGACTGTCCCAACTAGTGTTCTTGTTCACTACAATGCTACTGAATCTGTATCAGTCATTTAAATCTATCAATTCTTTTTCTTGCACTAGAACTTAAATTTCAATGTTCTTTCATATAAACTTTTGTTCGAACCTTAGTCTTTTACAGTTTTGTTGAAATTACTACCGTTTCATCGACTTCGTTACTTATTTCGTTGTGTTGATATTCTACGACAATTTCGTCGAATATACGTTCACCTTAGTACATACATTGACTTTGACTGATCAATAATGTATGCATATAAAGGTTTTTACTATAGACTTTCAGCACAGAATACTTGTCGTGTAGTGAACGAGAATACAAGTGGGTACAATCGCACATACTGGAGTATACAATTACATAATCTCTTAGTAAAATCTGAGAGCCATACAGTAAATATTGTAAGCAAAGATGGATAGTGGTTAGCAGTGGAATCCAGTGAATATTTTATTTACAAAATTTTCATTAATTGTCTCAGATTTCATTGTTCCTGTATTCGTATACCAATTACTTTCTGTTCCCGTTATTTGCTCCTTGATCTTCTCAACATTCTACTGCCAAACATTCTATTCCTAACTAGCGCAATAAACTACTTATGTTGATATAAGTAGCACACATCACAGTAGTTAAAGAAGAAAATAAGGTCTATGAAATTTCTAAACGAAATATGTTTGAAGGAATTACAGGAAAAAAAATTCATTAAAATGTTTTGGATGACAACCATTTAAGATTCCTATTGTGCGTGTGTGTGTGTGTATGTGCGTATATATATGCATGCCTGTGTGCGTGTGTACACTTTTAAGTGTCCATTGGATCCATAACAACATATCACCAGATATTACCAATATTTGTTCTCGATTACATCATCTTATGGATTTTTTTACTCTTGTAAATACATTAATATTCACATAATTCATAATATGAAAAAAAGTCTATGAGTCAATACGAACAAAATAATGCAGATTACATAATTGTTCATGATGATTGCGAAGTAAGACTGGTGGTTAGAGGTTGTCAACAGGAAACCCTAGACCTGGGTTTCGTGCTACTTGGCACTCGTTAGCAAGGTGTACCTGTAATCTTGAGGGTACTGGTGCCCCCTGACGGATTCGATCCTGTGTCACTCAGCTTCACAGTCAGAGACGTTACCACTGAGCTATCAATGTCATGCGTGTTAAGTCCTTCTTAGTGCTGACCTAGGTGGTTCGACACTGCATGCACTATGTTGAGATAAGATGGTGGGTGGAGGTGATCAGCACTAAGAAGGACTTGACACGCATGACATTGATCATCACCCAGTGATCAATCAATTGTGACGAAGTAAAACTTCATAGTGTAATGACAAGTGATAAAAGACAATACAACAAAATCAACATAATGAATATAAACATTTCAACTTCTTTTTAGTGAGGTAACACTTGAGAACTGATAAAATTGTTAACATAATGATCTATGAGTAATATCAGTCACCCGGTATTGATGTCAGTGGTATAATTGAAAGCAAGGGGGACATTTACCAGTTGCTATGTCTTATTATAGGACCCATCAACAGAGTACAGACCTGAGCCCGATGGTGACTAAACTCTAGACCGTCGAGTTTTGAGTTGATCGTTTGCATAGCAACGAATGTCATACTCTCGACAGGATCAAATTCCATGTGTCATGAGTTCTCATCACAACTTTAGAAATTCAGTCTACTAGTGAGCACATCATTATAGTTTTAGTTGAAGAGTTTTCAGAAAATTGTTTTAACTGTCATGTATCGTCTATCAAAGTGTGTAGTAGATGATAGATTTATACTATATCGTAAACCTAGTGACGTTGAAAATAGAAACGATTATTGGATTTCATTTCAGTGATTTAGCACTTTTCGTGAGGTCTGAAGGTTTTGCGTTTGGAACTTTACTGAGTTTTGGATGTACATTGCTTAGAAATCTAATACTAGGATAAAATAGTTGATCATTGCATACTTATTTTCAGTCAGTCAGCTACAACGTAGGACCAGGCACATTTATGCATCAGTCCAAATTACCATACCTCTTTAGCACAACAAGATGAACACCGGATTCATAGAAATAGTTAATTTAGTGGTGGTAGTATATAAAGAAAAGTTGTATATAAGGATATAGTATAGGAAGGAAGAAAGTTATGAAGCAATTTTAATCTCAGGGTTTGAGGGAAGATAAAGAGTGTATACACCTTCGCCATTGTGATCGATTCTGAGCCATGTCACCCAGAGCCTCCAACCATTGGTTACGATAGTCACACGGACCCCAACCAGGTAGTCTGCGTCTGCCAACATGGCTCATACTTATTTTAGATCAATCCAATTAGATTTAATCTGTTACAAACATCGTCTCCAAATTAAACTGATTTCTTAAATACCTGTCATTAAAGACTACGTTCTACTAGAGAGAGAAGTGGATGAATAATAGGTTTTGATACAAGACTACCGAAATCGTAAGATAGAACGGGTAAAAAGTTTCTTTAGACTGTTAATCATGTCTTCCCTGACCATCCAAATGAGAATAACATGAATCGCTTAATTTATTCACTTATTTATTCTATGACATACTCCTTTAGGGCACTAAAGCTAATATTCTTGTCCGCAATCCCTGTAGACCCTGCTATATATAAAGGACGTGTTTGAAACCTATTGATTGAATAAGACGAAAGCAAAATTCTGTAGGTTTGTCTGTACTTTCATAATGAATGTAGTTAGAAATAGGTTATTGATGAAAATAAGTTTCATCATATGTGTAGTTGTAAAATTGAAATATTTGTTTGAGCGCTCTGGTTTCAGCTGGTTGTTCACAGATGGTGGTAGGTTATCATGTCTAACCATTATCATGTATTTATGTCCAAAGTTTATGTATATGGACTGCTACATATCTTCAGTCGAGGCAAGGAACAATTTGTCGATGGATTTTAACTACTGAAATCATTAGATAGTAGTGTGTTTTCATATTGTGATGTTTCTAGGTCAAATTTTAGTTTTTTTCATAACATGCAAATAATAGGGAGTACTGGACAGAAAATTCGTTCTAGCATGCAACTTATCACCAGTTTTCAACAATTTACTTCCTTTTCATGAACATGGCAGTCATTTATCTCGACAATCTTGAAGTCAGTGTTTTTATAGAAGCCATGAGTTGTTGACTAACAAATGAGAGTGGATTACCAAATAATTTGTAACAAATATTTTCATAAAATCCTCAATATTTTTTCTCGTAATTCATACTGTACCTTATACTTATCTTCATTGTATTAGTCGTTCAGGTTCCTCCTCTAATTCTGATCATAATCCTCCAGGATCATCATCAGTTATCAGTTCTGACAAAGCAATTGTATTTCTTGGAGAACAAATTCGGTTGCCAACAGAACTATACAATGTATTTGAAATAAATCCTACAGAGTCTAGTAAAACGAATCTCGAGACTACTGACGATGTTAGTCATCTAGTCCAAATATGTAATATTGATCCAAGTTTGATTGGAAGTAATTGTAATTACTACTTTCAAGTAAGTTAATTGTTTACTTATGTAACTTTATTAATTTAATTGATTTTAATACAATCATTACCCTATGGATGCATGGTAATTATACATGCTTGTAGACTAATACCATATGAGGAACAAGCACTTATGAGACTGAGTATATGAATAAGAAGGATGAATAAACTCCAAACCAGTTCATTGTGTATATCGATCTACAATTAGGGTGAAATTGTATTTAGTTGGTTTGGGCATTTAGATTAATCAATCAACAGACATTTTGAGTTACCAATTTTCCAATGAAAGTATGGCCATGTGTCAGTTCAGGACATAAATATCTAGTTTACTTTTGCTATCTTACTTTTATGATGACTACACTAAAGGAGGATCGTCATTTGTTTCTACTCCTAACGATTTTTGATAATGACTAAGAACACTGGACTGCTTGATCTATAGGAGCCCCGTCAGTGAGCTATAGTGGAACGATAGATTCTAGTCATATGTAGTTGTTTTTCATACTGAGGCTCAATGTCGTAAACTGCTTCACTCGCCTTTCTTTTTACCAATGCAAGATGTAGAAGTCGCTAGAATGACATGTCCAAGTCACCGAAGTCGGTATTTCAAGATGGTGACAATCGGTGAACTATTATCACAGTTCGCAAACAAATTGCTGAAAGTTGATACTATCAACATGATGTTGACACCAGATGTGAGCAACCGTTCGGAGAAAATTCGCATAAAATCCTTAACTCAAACAGTTCAGGTTTTATAAGTCTAGAGCAAAGCTGATTTCACCGACGCATTGTAAATTTGACTTTTAATAGTCAAACTATCATCTTAACAGTTCTAAAGATGGTCCAGTTTGGTATAAACCGCTCTGATGTACTCTAAACATAGATTATTCTCATCTGACACCCAACCAAACATCACTCACACAGCTAGCCAGATACACTAACTTCTTGACCACTTTTAATAGTTCACTTAAGGCACGTGCTCCTACCAATCTTGCAAAAATACATGCTATACTTGCGGATATTGATTTTCAACTAATTAGGTGGGATTTATATAGCCTAATTATTACTGCTTAGTAAAACAATATCATTCGCATACTCGAGATCTAAAAATTGTTCTCCAGGTAACAGATTCGCATCACCAGCACCTCATCCAATAAGAGCTGTTTCTAGAACGTTATCGGTGGAAAAGTTGAAGAGGAGTGATGAAATTGGACAACATTGCTTTAACTTCACTTTCTGAATGAACAATGGACAGAGGTGGTTGTACTGGATGTAACCAAACAATTAACAAACGATGAAATACGACCACCTCATCCCTATATTGGGCGATAGACAATAGATTAGAAACAATGAGAAAAATATTTCTACTATGATGATTTTAAGGAACCTTAAACTTATCTCAGTTTGGGACAGAACATGCAATTGGTTTGCTAGTATCAATACAATTAGGCAGAAAGGACTCCACCATCGAGGGCACCATTTATTTTGGGAATATCTTTAGAGATATCGAGCTCACGTACATGATCCTGAATGACGATTAGTATATTCACCACTTTAGTGTACTGAGGACCTTTATATGAAAGTAGATTGTTCACGGAGGCGAACAGGTCTTCCTTAGAGATTGCTTGACAAATATGTTTTTCATTATCATTATGAAGTTTATGAAACCTATATACATGTCTAAAATCTGATTTTTAAAACTACTTTACAGTTATTTGAATTTGTGTTATGTAATGAAAAGATGAAGACTATCAGAACCAATGTGATATATATTTGAGCAATATATTTTGAACAATCTGACCATGCACATTTGTTTAGAACACATATATGAAAAATAAGAGGTCAGCTAGATATGTGGAAAATAAGAGGCCACAATAATAATGAGAATAATGTGGAACATGCCACGTTGGGAGATATATCAAGATTACCAGGGTAAGTTTATTGTGAGAATGAACTTTTTGAATGTATAAAGGGAATGTTCTTAGCATGTATATGATCAGATTGTTCGAAATGTATTGAGCTAACATACAATATAGTTCTGATAATCTTCATCTCTTCACTAAATTATTCAAATTTGTCTAAGGGACTAATTGCTTTAAAGTTAGTTTATTGTTTTTCTACTTTCTAAAGGTTATGTCTCCATCCCAAAGAATGATCAAGGCTTCAACTATTTGCCTTAATAGTTCAAAAAGGAAAACTGATGATGTCCAATGTTCCTGTCTAGAGAACAATGGTGATTTCTCAGCTATGAACACACCAAATCTCCTTCGAACTGTCAGTCATTCTCAGGGTAATGTGAGAGAAACTGTCAATATTCCTTTTGTAATCCACAATTATTCATGTCAGTCAGCTTTGGAAAGAGATCGATGGGTACAATTGTGAGTATATATTTATTGAAGCTTAAATAGACAAATTTCCATTGATTTTGGTAATTTCATTTGTCGCGTTGATTCAAAGCTAAGGACTACATATCCACAAATCCTCATACTTATAATCATGTGCTCACTAATGGCTAGCTTCTAGGTAATTCTCGGAGTTCTAGTTAGAAGTTGTGACAAGCGGAGCTAATCTTTGTCGGGTGTGAGGCAGTTGTTGCCCACCGAAGACATTGGAAGATAATCACGCAATATTGTGGTATGGTTGAAGTTAGGCATTAACACGGTAGAATGCCGGCTCAGTAGTTTAGAGGTTAAGCGTTCGCACTCAAAACTGAGGGTCCAAGGTCCGAGTCCTACGAATGGGGTCGTGGATGTGCCCTGCTGAGTTATTCACTGGAACGAAACGACCATCCATTTCTCCCAAGTTTTCAATGGTGATTTAGCTCATATCGACCAGTGAATTCAACTGTTAATCTATACATATTGTGTTATCAGCTTGTTTACAAATGATAAAAGTTTATAAACAAGTCACTTTTTAATTATCAGAAGGGGTTTTGTGGAGATTTAGTATCTTCATAGTTGAAAGCGTGAGTCAGTTGAATCGTGGATCAGTTGAAGTTAGACATTAACACCGTTAGATGCCGGCTCAGTGGTCTGTCGGTTAAAAGCCCTGGCTCGAGACTTGTAGGTCCTGGGTTGGAACCTCGCGAGTGTGGGATCGTGGATGCGCACTGCTGAGGAGTTCCATGATAGGACAAAACGGTCGTCCACTGCTTCCAGGTTTACCATGATGGTCTAGCTTCAATTGACTCACGCTTTCAACTATAAGTCACTTTTTCCTTCATGCATTTATAAAATATGGAAACACTAAGAGTTAGAGGGAAATTGGACAGTAAATTACTAACTTCTGTTTCTGTGTTAAGGTGATAGTCTGAGTAATAGTAACCATGATTTGAATGTTTTGGCAAACTAAATTTCTCTTTGTACTGGCTATTGTCGAACTCATCAACACACACCATCACAATTAATATAATTATGTTAATTAGTAAACATGTGATTGATTAAGCAACCTTATGATTGGTTCGATTATTATATGCGGTCCTTCTAAATATTTCAACCAATCATCACACAGAATTCGATGTATAAGCCTACGCCCACGCTAAATTAACATGTTAATTGTATGCAATTAAAGGAAGACAGCAGACAAAGAGCACTCATTTATTTTGATAGACAGATAGAGTTGGCAGACACACACAAATACACACAAATTATAAATCTTCTCAACCAATCATATCTCAGAATTTATTCCATCAAAAATCGATCGATAAAATTTAATGGCTCTATAGTTCAAACTCGACTCTTGAGACTATTATATACCCAACCATATCTCGTATATGTATATATTGACAACTGTATATGGTGCATTCGAAGTGTGTATTTGTATTTGTGTAGAATCTATTACATCCGATAAGTAGCGTTAAAATTTGTTCACCGATAGTGATTTAGTTAATGTGACTTGATATTTATACAATGGAATAATATATATGGATTAAATCTTGCTACAATTCATATTATCAACTTCATTGTATGGAATAGTTGGTCTCCTTTTGTTTTTGTAAACCAACTTATCCATACTATGATGGATCAATGTTTTCGTAAACTTAGAAGCCTTTCCACTCCTAAATTGAAAGATGAACGATTATATGATGATGTACAATATTCAATGCCACCGTCAAAAAATCTCAGTGAATTAGCTTTAATGGATTTACATCAATCATCTGCTTCAGCAGTGGTTTCTAAGCCACGTGTTCATTCATTGGTAAAACTTGGAAGAAATAATTATAATGATGAGGATTATGGAAAACAGTTAAATCCTATGACAATACAACGACCAATTCTAGATTATCGTTTTACACCACCATTGACTAGATCATTAATCTCGTGAGTAAATTTCCAAGCTTTTGTTTGATTCAATTTCTACAAATTGTTTATAGTGTATTCATTGTCAGCGACAATTACATTTATCTAAGATGAGTTGTTATTTTGTGTGGAAGAAATCCATGTACACACTGTTGACAGTTCAATATGAGATGAAACGTGTTAAAGCAAAATTAAACAATTCCATACAGTGGGTAAATAAATGGGTGATAACTTTGGACATAGATAATAATAATAATAATAATTATATATATATATATATATATATATATATATATGAACTATAGGGGTTCGAATCTGTAGGTTGATAGGTTGAAATGAATTACTTTAGTCAATATATGTTCTGTAGTTCTTCCAGATAATGGTTTGAAGTATTAAGTCAAGTTAAATTCCTTCATAAGATTTGGACGAGTCAATAGCCAGAGTTTGCAAAATATACGATAAATTCATTTTTAATTCTGTTATTACTTATACTGGTACATACAATCCAGCAAGGTTAATTGATACGACATTCAGAAACTGTCCATCAGGAAATGGTAAATTATTTAACGGATGAGTTTGTAATTTACTTTAAACGGATAGTTTTGACTAAAGACAAAAGAATGAACGTAACGGAATAACATGGATTCACTTTACTTCGTTGCTTTTCATCTACTTCTTACAATGGTTTTTATTAATCGGTACTTTTATGTTTAGGTTATTCCTAAAGCCACCCAAATGCCCTGGTACGGCCGAGAGTGGGGAGGGTCCGCTCTCCCTCTCGAAATGCTCTCACATGGCCACGCGAATATATAGCCTCTGACAGGGAAGCCCTACTCACTGACTTCTCGTGGCGGGGGTGTTGTTTACGAAAGTGAGAGGACGAAAACCTCATGTCCGGCGCTTTAACCGGGTTGGTGGACATGGAGGGTCCACCTAGGGGAGTTGGAAAACCCTGATTCCAAACCAATGGTGCACATGGGCTCCAGGATCCTGAGGGAACGAATGGCGTATGAACCTATTGTTGGTCATCGGCTACCATGGGACTGCATCTCCTGACGTTGCTCCACTGCCTTGTGGATCAGA
This sequence comes from Schistosoma mansoni, assembly GCF_000237925.1. NCBI lineage: Eukaryota > Metazoa > Platyhelminthes > Trematoda > Strigeidida > Schistosomatidae > Schistosoma > Schistosoma mansoni. The sequence continues at coordinate 170,290 of NW_017386038.1, read as the reverse complement.
CCTTTAGGTCAAAGGCTCCGGGTGTGGCCCCCTCAGAAAACCACCTGTTTCGGTTTAGGCATCTGGGCAGTATCACAGCCGTCACACAAATCAAATAAGATTTGTGAGGTGCATATTTATCTGGTGCTTTTTGTACCAATATTTGTGTTTAAATAAATAAATAATATAATAATAATGCAAGAATTATCTTTACATGGTTTGACTACTAATCCCAACATTTTAAGCTTGCATTGGTTGTCATACTTTACGGTGAGACTATAGTTTATGAACAACCTTTGAGAGACGCTAGAATGACCTTGAGAGTGTCCACATAATAACTAAGACCAAATGAAGGTTATAAACCTGTGTGAGGAGTTCGATTTATGATCTACAGTTCCTGGTTAAGGTTAGGAATTATACTTGGGGTTTTCATCATGAACTGACATCTGCTATAATGCCAAAACTCTATTTATCCAAATGGATGAGTTCATTTCGCGCCAAAATCAGAGACCAATTATCTTACACCTGATTGGTTCGTCCTTAAATTATAGTCTCGCCTACTTTACATTTAGCCATGAATGGTTGTTTAAAACAAGGAATAGTATATTGTACATTTTCGTTACACCTGAAAAATCTTAAATGTAAAGTTAATTCCGATTATGTTGTATAAAATACTATCTATTGCTATATGTTAGTTTAAAGTTGTCTCCACTTTGAATAATAATGACTTTAAATTCACTTAGTATTGTTTGTTTGAATCCATCTTTGCTTACAATGCTTGTGAATTTAGGCTATATCGAGGTAATACTCACAGTATGCACGTATGCCAATTAGAAACTGACCAGTTGCAGTTCTAAACATCAATGGGAAGATTCATACATACAATACTAAGTTAATTTAAACTTCACTCCATTGCACAAGTAAGTGGCTATTAGAATTCAGTGACCGAGTGGATGACGCGATGGCGTTTGAAGCGAAAGTTACTGGGTTGGGGTCCCAGAGTGAACATCAACTCTGAGATGTAGGTACATCCAGCTGACGAGGTCCAAATAAGACGAAACGCGCGTCAAACTGGATTCCACTGCTAGCCACTATCCATCTTTGCTTAATAATGACTTTAGTCATCTTACTCTTCGTGGTTTATTTATTTATTTATTTAAACACATAAATATTGGTACAAGGAAGCACCAGATATATATGCGCCTCACAAATCTCATTTGATTTGTGTGAGGGCTATGATACTGCCCAAGTGCCCAAACTGAAGCAGATGGTTTTCTTAGGGGCCCACACCTGGAGCCTTTGACCTAAAAGTCTGATCCACAAGGCAGTGGAGCATCGTGAGGAGATGCAGTCCCATGGTAGCCGGTGGCCGACGATTGATTCGTACGCCATTTGTTCCCTCAGGATCCTGGAGCCCATGTGCACCATTGGTTTGGAATCAGGGTTTTTCAACTCCCCTAGGTGGACCCTCCATGTCCACCAACCCGGTTAAAGCTCCTCCGGGGGCTACTGCCTGTCCCAAGCCCACACAGGGAGGAGGGTTGGGCATAGAGTTAGCGACCCCATCCCGGAGAAAACCAACTCGCTAAAAAAACGCTAACCAGAAAAAATTATTCAAACCATTTAAACTCTGCCCTGGGAGTAGAAGGAATAATTATGACGTCTCATGATGAAAGCCGAGTTCCTTAGGAAGTCATGAGGCCGATGCACCTTCTAACAACCAGAGGGACAATTTATATAGGTACATGGAATGTCCGGACAATGTGGGAGACCGGACATTCGCTTTTCGTCCTCTCAATTTCGTACCAACACCCCCGCCACGAGAAGGCAGTGAGTAGGACTTCCCTGTCAGAGGCTATATATTTGCTGGCCATGTGAGAGCATTTGGAGAGGGAGAGCAGACTCTCCCCACTCCCGGCCGTACCAGGTTATTTGGGGGTATAGTCACATCTCGGACTTGTTAACACAATATGAGTTGTTTGGTTACACAGTAGATGATTTTACACATAGACTTACTTAACTACCTGTAAATAACTTTGTCTGGCTTCAAAATCATACTCAGTTTCCGCTCAGAAGAATTATTACTCTATGTCATACTAGCTAACATAATTCCCAATCAAAATGTTCAATTAAAGTGTGGGTCATATGAACAATGAATTATGCATATATATATGACTGTCCACCTCATCTTTAATCTCTCAGTTACATTCTATGAACGTGTCAGATTAAAAAGCATAAAAACAGATCTTTTTTTTAAAGTTTACCTCTATATGACACTGGATATTTTCATAGTTGAAATCATGAGTTGGATGCCGGCTCAGTGGTCTAGAACCTAAGTGCTCTGGCGCGAGACTAGTAGTTCATGGGTTCGAATCTCGTGAGGTGGGATCGTGGATGCGCACTGCTGAGGAGTCTCACAATAGGACGAAACGGCCGTTCAGTGCTTCCAGGTTTTCCATGGTGGTCTAGCTTCAATTGACTCACGCTTTCAACTATGAAAATACTAAATCTCCACAAAAATCCCTTCTCATATTGATTATCTACCACTAGGCTTGATACAACTGAGGTACTTTCATTCCAGATAATACCATTTCATATTTATTGGATACACTTTCTATGACTTTTCTGTAAGTTTAATAAATAAATATTATAAGCAGATAAATTGATATACACCATATATTTTTCAGTTTGAAGAGGCTGGTCAACCCATCTCAAGATGCTCAACGTCGTAAAGAGAATTGTTTGAATATATGGATTCAAGAAGCAAAAGGATTACATATGAAAAATAGGTAAGTAACACTTTGTGTTAATAGTTCTGATAAAGTTAACACTAAAACACAATCACTTTGTTTGTTTGTTTTTTAAAATATAAGACACGATGTTTATGAACTAATATTGTAAAACTTAAATCCAGCAATACCGATCTTGTCACGATCTCACAATCAAGTCGGTTAAAAGTTCGAACTCATGCTACGGACGTTGATTTTGTGAATTGGACAGGATTATTAACTATCCATTGAATTTAATTAGTAAAAATAAGAGTGATTATTGATTTACATTCATTCGTGAACAATTACTCATAAGTTAAAATTCATTTGTTTTACAGGCTTAGTGGCTCTAGGATTAAATTGTACCATTTATTTCACTAGTGAATATCTCAAGTGTATTATCTGGAGTGGTATAATAAACACCCACGGTTTTGACCTGGGTTCGAATCCCGGCCGGCGCACGACTTCGCCCCCCAAATGTCCTGGTGCTGCCGAAGGTGGGAAGAATTAGCTCTTACATGGCCACACGTATGCAGCCACTAACAGAGAAGTTCTACTCACGGCCTTCTCGCGCCATGAGTGTTGTTTATGAAGTTGAGAGAATGAAAAGCGAGTGTCTGGCGCTTTAATCGGGTGGTGGATATGGAGGATCGACCCATCTAGGGGAGTTGAAAAACCCTGATTCCAAATCAATGGTGTACATTGGTTCCAGTATCATGAGAAAACAAATGGCATATGAATCAATTATTGGTCACCGACTATCATGTGACTGCATCTCCTGATGTTGCTCCACTGCCTTATGGATCAGAGCTTTAGGTCAAAGGCTTCGAGTGTGACCCGCTAAGAAAACCACTTATTTCGATCTGTTCACCTGGGCAGTATCACAGCCCACATACAAATGAAATGAGTTATGTGGCTCATATCTATTTGGTGCCCCCCGTGTACCAATATTTGTGTTCAAATAAATAAATAAATACCAAAGTGAACTTATCATCATACTCAAAATTGAGATTAATCAATGAGTCTTAAATAGAGAGAGGAGATAATCGTCTCTATTTTTGTATTCGTTTAGAAAAACTCAATCAAAAACACTTGAATTTTTTAATACGAACAATAAAAATGGCTCCTCAGATGGTGAAAGAATAGTTTAGAGATACAAAACGGGATACTTTAATGCCCCAAAAAAACTCATTCACCATTTCAATCAGTAGTAAGAAGTAACTATCTGACAAGAACATTTCACCACATCATTAATAGAGTAGAACTTCCTATACTATATCCTTATATACAACCTATCTTTTATATACTACCACCACTAAATTAACTATTTCTATGAATCCGATGTTCCTCTTGTTGTGCTAACGAGATATGGCAACTTGGACCGATGCATAAATGTGCCTGATCCTATGTTGTAGCTGACTGACTGAGAACTTTTGAAGTTTCATGAACATTTTAATTTGTTATCTTTTTTTTCATCATTCAATCTTTTCTTCACTAAGATATTATTGTACAATTTTGGTAAATGGTACAATCTGTGCACGTACAACAATTAAACAGATGACAGATATGTTGTTCTGGGGTGAAGAGTTTGATTTAAGGTGAGTTGAATAGTTGTTGTCTTCAATTCAGGACAAATTTTTACTTTTTCTAGTTTTGAAATTTATTCATTCTAAATATGTTCATTAATCTAGAATGGTTAGAGCTATTAGGGCCTATTGAGGTTTAATGCATTATACTTGATCATTGTTGTGTGTTACTCTTGGTAGAAAAAGTAATCTCATATTTGTCGGAATAGTTTGATTAGTCTGATATTGGTCTAGTGTACGAGAGTTATTCAATCATAAAAATTTACGTATTATACGACAAGATGAAATAGTTTTAATCTCTGATGACCGTCAGTTTTCTTAGCCGTTCTGAAACGTGTAACTTACAGGTGCTACCTAAATTTCTGTCAAAAGGGGAAGGTGTTTGAGCACTATCAACTACAACACTCATCGCGCAATGTTATGTGATATAGGAGTATGTTAGAAGAAGGCTACGGCCGTCCAAACTGTAAAGTGGTATCAGTCCATGAAATTATTGATTGTTGATTTGAGCCATGTTAGTAAATGTAGACTATTTGTTCGAGGTCAGTACAATAACCGTGATTAATGGTTGAAGATGTTGAATGAAATGGCTCCGAATTGGACAAGAATGCAGATGTACTCGTCATTTGTTCTCCTGTCGGTTTTGAATTCCAATATCCCTTCATAGATATCTTTTCATTCTGTCTTTTTAAACCATGCTCTCAGTGTTCAGTCAGTCTTATTATTATTACTATTACATTTTTCAGTCAGACACAACGTAGAACTTCGTACGTACGTACGTCAGTTCGAGTTGCCATACCACATCAGCACACAGATCCAATTGTCGATTCAAATCCCATAGTAATAGAAGTAGTGAGAGTATAATCAGTAATCGGAAAGATTAGGGGGTTGAAGATGCTATTCAAGGATTAAAATACAGTGAAATAAATTTGGAAAAAGAAAAAGATAGAGACATGAAGAATTCAGAAGATTAGAATTTGGTAGAACACAAAGAGTAGATGCACCTACGTCATCGCAAACGATTTTGAGCCATGTCATTCAAGGTCTCTAACCATCGATTGCTATCATCCCGCGGATCCCAACCAGGTAGTCCACACCTACCAGCATGACTCAGTCGATTTGTCAGTGACTTCATGGATTTGTGCGACGTTTTGGTGTGGCCGCCCCTAGCTTTCTTCCAACCTACTCTTACATCATAAAACATCACACGTCGGGGCAGCAATCGATTGAATATAACTTGCATTGTATTTCTGTGTGCCAACGTTGTCAATGAAGCTTGAACAAAATATTAATTTCAAAATTTTAAATAATAAACTGACAAATCATTATAGATATGTACATTTTCAATCAAGAATCGTGGATGTGCACTGTTGAGGAGTAGTCCCACAATAGGACGAAACAGCCGTCCAGTACTTCCAAGTTTTCCATGATGGTCTAGCTTCAATTGACTCATGATTTCAACTATTAAAATTATTTTGTTGTTTTTTGTATAATGATAATGCAGACTAAGGACACTGTCCTGATAGATATTTTAAGTATGTAAAACAAAAAGATTCATGATTTCATTAATGGTAGACAATTTAGTGTGGAACCCAAACGAATCAACCGGAATTGAAGTAGAAAAGGTTTTATATTTTGTGATTGTTATATTAACATGTAGAGATGTGTGTTAATGCTCTCATCACATATTTAACCTCTTTAATAAATTAACCTGTTGAAGTCATTATGCTCACCATAAAAATCATGACTTTATTATTAATCAGTTATTATTACTGATCAGTTTCTAGTTGACCAAAGAGTGATTGAAATAATTAATTAATATACGTGCATTCGTTTATTATGACCCTTTTAATAATAGTAGCCAAATACTAGTTACATGTAATTCTGAAGGAAGGACTTGACACGCATGACATTGATCACCACCCAGTGATCAATCAATCGGGATTACATCTCAGTCCTACATGAGGTTGGTCGCGGTCCGAATAGCTCAGTGGTAACGTCACTGACTGTGAAGCTGAGTGATACGGAATCGAATCCGTCAGGAAGCACCAGTTCCCTCAAGATTACAGGTACACCTAGCTGACGTGTGCCAAGTAGCACGAAACCCGGGTCCAGAGTTTCCTGTTGACCACCTCTAACCACCATCTTATCTCAACTAGTTACATGTATTTACTTCTTTTTGTATATGAGCTAGTGGCATTAACTGACTATTCGAACTGATCTCTGTGGAGTGGGATTCCAACCTGTCAATTGTAAATCAATAATAGTCAGGTCACTTCAACCATTAAGACAAGAATTGTCCTGATTTTTTTCCCAGTCAAAGAATTTTTTTATCATTGTCTGGTCATACTGAAATGAAAAACTAAGTATTCTGTTTGCTTTATCAATAACTAATTTAAAGTTAGATTAGATAACGCCAAGATATCGGAGTTAGTTACTGCATTTCGTGTCATGGATAAAATATGTAACCAAAAAGCATGCATCAGACTTGATCTGTTGAACTAATTATAAAGATTATCGTTATTATCACTTCCGAATAGTCATTTTTATAACCTCGCTGATTTTCATTTGATATTGACAAATGGTTTTTTTTAGCGGTCTCACGAATTGCTCAGTTCTAACAATCGAGATATGGAAAGTATGTGATACCAAAGCTAGTTCTCCATCTCATCGTCATCTAACTGCTTCTCCACATCGATTAACAACATCGAATCTTCGTCAACAGACAAATACAAGTCCTCCAATGCGTAAGGTAATGATGACTTGTACAAAAGCTGCAGATGATGGATCAGTTTCACCACCTGACTTTACAGCCTTGCGTAATTCTGTCATTCTGGATGATTTATCAACTACGTATACAAATAATGATGAAGTGACTTCAAGACAAAAGCGTCGTAAATTCAAATCATCAAAAATGGCTAATCCATCTCTCATAGGTTAGTTTCTCAGTTGTTAGTCTTCGCTTATTCCTACTGTGGATTATTTTGAATTTCATTTACCAACCACTTATCCCTTGCGATTTGATGTGGTATTGTTTAAGCAAGAAATTAATTTATATACCTCTAATCAGTATAATAATGGATGAATGTCATCCGGACTGATGATAGAATCTATTTGTGATCACACATTTAAGCTTAGATATAACTACGTAACTGTTAAAACGACGCTTTAGTTCAAGTTTATAAGTTTTAAAATAGCACATGATGATAAAATTGGTAAAACATATAGGGTCTAAAATGGAATGTATGTGCTAGTCTATGTTTACATATCCCACATCGGGTCATTGATCAAAACAGTAATGAGAGAGTAAAACCAATGTAATCAAGACAATGGAAAGAACAAGGATAAATGCAAGTTAAAACTAAAGCATATAGAATCACGAGATGTTTGATATTTCAAGGAAGGAATAAACAATGAATGGACCCAGACCCTTTCGACTAATTGTGTTAAAATATTGTTTGAAATCTTTATCTGTTGATTTTAGTTATCTGGTAGACTATAAATACTCTTGACCATTTTCTAATCTACCCTTTATCATTTAGAACCGCATGTTTTGGTAAGTAAAACCATTATTCTAGGTTCATGTATTTACGCCAATATTATTAATCCTTCAGAGGTTTCACTACACACCAGCAATGTTATGAAGATATCACTGAAATCGCTTTAGCTGTCAAAAGTCAAAGTGTCTTTTGAGTCTTTATCGAAGTACCGTCGATCATCAATCTCATCAGGATTTACGTCGCGTACTTAACAACTCTACACTTCCCTGTCACGAATTTCTTATGATCATTGTATGTGATGAAAATCCATGTGCAATTTTTAATTAATTTCAAAATAAACACCGCATAGATTAACTGGAAATGGTCTGTAGAGATATATATGTAGGCTTAAAATGTTACGAAATCTTAGATGGTGAAGATTTGATCACGGTGGCTTTATGTATTGACTATAGCTGGATGAATTTTGAGTAATATGATTATTAGGGTTAGTGTTATATCTTAAGCCTTGATTCTTACTATGCCGCGTACTACTAGACTACTTGAACGATCGAACCCGCAACGTCGCAAAGGAGAAGACAGAAGATTAGTAAGTAGGAACTTTATTCCCCGAAACAGTGTCAAAATACGGTACAGAAATCTCATGTATTTATAGTTTTTGACTGATAGTAAATCATCATTTCAGACAACCAATAGGCACATAGGGGGTCATTCGTATCCATCCAATGGGGAAGCTACACGTCGACATTCTAGAATATTCCCCTAGCAATGATTGAATGGAATGTCTTCGTCTCTTTCTGGCCTTCTTAAGGCTACCTAGAGTTTACCAACGAGCCATCCTTACAGTTAGATTTGGTTAAAAGCATAATAAAGAATTGTGTTCTGTTCATAAGGAAACTTTTGTTGAGACGACAGCAACAGGAGGCAAGATATCTTTTTAACGTCAAGAAATGTTGTGTTGATTTGGCTTCATAAATAGAATAACTTAGCTGTGATAAATATGATTTTTTTTTAAATATTATCACTTTAGCAACAGTCAATATTTCTTTATCGGATATTTCTAATTGTGGTGAAGTGGAAAGTTGGTATACTCCAAATTTAAATGACTCAATGACTCAATCATCTGGTCAATTGAAACAATCAGATAATAAAAACTCCGGTGAATCCAATGTAAATAAAACTAAATCCAAAGGACGACGATCTAATCGTCATGAGATCAATTTGAATTCAATACAGATTCGTGTGAAAATTCGTTATCGTGCTTTAATTGTTTTACCATTAACAAGTTATGCTCGTTTAGAAAACAATCTATGCCAATTTCAACTACCTAAAACGATAACACTCACAAATGGGACGGATAAGTTAAATAGTTTCAAATTTGATTCCAATCCTTCATTGAATACATCTAGTAAACCTGATCTAATCCAATTATTGTCCAGCTTAGATCCATGGTTAAATGTTAAAGCTAAGGCTGAATTAGCCGGCGCTATGGTTGTTTTACAACAGGCTCGTGGACAAGTAACTGGATTCTTAGCCAGTCTTATATTATGTGAAGTCAAAAAACAAAGTAGGTTCATCTCTAGTGTTTTTTTTCGTTTTTGTTATAATATCCTGGTTTTTATAATTCAGTTCATTAAGTAGATATTTTTGTTAACCCTAAAGTCTGGTTGGGATCCGCGAGATGATAACAATCGATGGTTAGAGACCTTAAATGACATGGCTCAAAATCGTTTGCGATGGCGCAAGTGCATCCACTCTTTATGTTCTACCAAATTCTAATCTTCCGAATTCTTCATGTCCTTTAATTTTTTCTCTTTTCAAATTTATTTCAATGGATTATACTCCTTCAATAACTTCTTCAAACCCTAATCTTTCGGATGACTGATTATACTCTCACTACTTCTATCACTATGGGATTTGAATCGACAACTGCATCTTTGAATTAATGTGGTATGGCAACTCAAACTGATGTACATGAGTACGAAGTTCTACGTTGTGACTGACTGACTGAACCCTAAAGTCTATTGATCTAAAAGTTCAACCAAATTACATTTAACTGTTTGACTTGACTTCGTTGCTCATTGTATTCTTTCATTACGACTGACTTTAAGAACTTCCACTTGTTACCATTTATTAATAGACACAATATTTACAACCTACATAGAAATTACAGCCCTTTAAGGATCTTATTCATTGCTGTTCGTCTCTGTAGCTCTTGAGTTTATTAAGTAGTTATTTCGGTCACTGTACTATTATTCATGCCACTTTTTCTAACCTTATGTTTATATAACTTGAGTTTCTATGTTTAATTTTAAGTTTAGAACCCGCTTCCTGAGGCTCATAAACCCACTGCATGAATGTGGTTTTGTGCGGAAGTCATTGTTACCTCCGGGTCTTGGCGCGCGGGCGCCGTAGTAGGGCAAGTATAGTCTACAGGTATACTGGTAACAAGTTTTCACTCTTGTATCCCATAACATACATATAGGTATGTTCATCCCTCTGGAGGGTAGATGGTCACCGTTTCCTCCGAAAGTATTTGCTACAACAAAGTGTCTTGTGTATCACATCCATACCACTGGTACAAAAACGTTCGTCCGTGTACTTCATGACGTGCACATAAGCATAAGCGCTCAGGGAGAGTTAGTGGTTACTTTCCCGTAGTATTTGCTACCATATGTTTTTATTATGTCTTTGACCTAATGGTTTAGGTCGCTGATTTTACCAGGCCTATTACAGCTTACGTTTCTTTCGCGAGCCTGGCGCGTACCTATTTGCACACACCTACATACACTATTAAACAAGCGAGACTCATGCAATTCATATACATAAGCATGCACATCGGGCAACTCGTCACGATTTTAAGGCCTCGAAGAGTGAACCTCGAGCAATCAATGTTCAGATTAGGAGTTATGGATTAGTCTTACCTCCATCGAACGCCCAAGGTAGTTAGCAAGCGATGAAGAGGCCTTAAGTCAGATTTTGCTGCCAACAGCATTGGTACATTTCCTCTTTGCATTAAAATATTTCTATATAGTAAATATTTTACAATTATTCAGCTTTCTGTGTGTATTTAAAATAACCACTTGTTCTCGATGAATTATTTCGTGGATTACTCTCAGTTTCTGATTAATTCGAATCAATAGCAATGACTAAAAAAATACAAGTGTACACATACTTTGCGTCACATTTACGAAAGTCCTGATCAAATTATGGGAAGAAATCGTGGTTAATTAGTGCAAACAAGGCTATAAATATGGGATCATTGTGACGAACGTATACTTGACCATATATCAAGTATATACATGTTATAAAAGAAAGAAGTGAAAAATGCATGAATACAGTGAGTTTCCACAAATGAAATGTTAGTATCATTGGTTATGCAATGTCAAAAACTAAAATAGGACTTACTAATGAAGTCGAATGAGTGAAGCGTCGATAAAAACAAAAAGGAAGGGAAGTAATTTATAATTGTATGTATAGAACTAGGAATAAATGATTTCATATTATTTGTATTCTACATTTGCCGTAGATTGATCTCACTTGGGTACCATTGGGTCTAGTAATGACTGGCCAAGTTTTTCGTCTTAATATGGGTATCCTCAGTAGTGCTTCACCCGTGATTTGTCTTCTAGGGATCGAAACTGAGACCTTCAAATCTTGTGTCTAGCACTCAACTCTCAGATCACTAAGTTAGGATCCATTTGTGTGGATTTCTAACTTCGATCAGTTTTATGACATAATGTGACAGTCATCCTATGCCATTGATGCCAACTCTTTCACTACTAACTTGTTTAGATTCCACCAGTCACGAATCGTCACTAGAACTTCGAAAATACCTTGAAATGACTAGCAGTAAGTTGAATATTATTGTTCCGCTAAAATCTTTACCCTTGGTTTACCAAAACGTGTAAAACACTTGTACTGTCATTAGCAGCTAGTGAAATAACATTATCAAATGTGTGATCACCACATAGGATCAGTACCTGAATTCATCTAACTGATAAACACCCATACCAGTTTCTATGTTAGTTATGACTGAGTTGTTGTTCTACAGTGTCATCACTTTATCATTATACTACTTTAGTGTATTTTCAGTTTTTATTTCAATCTTATCATCTTTTCATTATTCAAGGTGATCCAAATATGGTTTTACGTGCTAATAGTATAGCAACTAAAGCAACAGAAATTTATCTACGTCTTGTTGGTGGTTCATATTTATCAAATATTTTATCTGATTTTGTTCAAATTGTTATTAGTGGCCGACCAGTTGATCCACAATTAAAAACATCTAATCGTTATCCAATTGATTATGAAGTTGATATAGCTAAAGTGCAAACATCTGCACAATTAGCACAAAATCAAGTTAATCTATTAGGTTTAGTTGAAACTGTATGGAAACGAATTCTATCAAGTGAAGTTGAATTTCCAGAGTAAATATTCTTTTTCAAATCATTTAAATTTGATGTAATCACAATGTCTTTTATTTAATTCATTATGTATACATTCCATTCAGTGAATCAGTGCATGATTAGCTATTATAAGCCTCTATATATATGGTTCCTTCTTTTGGGATTTATCTATTTGTTTATTTAATGATGAGTATCAATCTTTCCACTGAGTATCAAATACTCGTTTATCTTACATATGACCATTGCTGCTACCTTGACGTGGTGGTCGGGCTTGTCTATCGTGATGAACCAATCGAGCTATACTGGCTGGAACAATCGTTCCTCAAGATCCTACCATGCCAGGCAGGTCGGTTGAAGAGCGGTAAGACTAAAAGCAGCAAATCCAAGGTCCGAAGGCGAAGTCGTACTGCTGACTGTACAGAGGTGTGACAGCAGTAAGGTGTTTCCTTCAGACAACCAGCATCTGCAGTGATGCTGCCTTCCCACAAGGAGGGGTGGGGTTAGAAAAGGTCGACCCTAGAAATGCACATCTCGCCTTATCCCACGGATATCCGTCTCCGGCGGTAAGGTCCCAACAAGTATGGAGCTAACACAAAAAGGTCGTGTATGACTGAACTCAAGCAGTTGTCCCTTGGGCACTGCGGTCACTCTCTCAGGTCATTAAGACCACTTCTAACCCAATTTCTTTTCCAGGTACCTCTAGAAGAACCCTTTCATGGTGTGGGCAACCGGGAAGTGATAATTTCCCTCATACCTCTAACAGTACTCAAGACCACTGACTTACATATGTTAAACTTCAGATTTATAATAAACACCTTTTGCATTGTATATATTCGTCTGGGAATTGGATCGGTGTATAACAAATCTCATTACCGAGGTGCTTATTTTATGGACTAACTTTTAACACATATTAGTCATTACGATTGAGGCAAGCCAATAATGAGATCATAATCGTCATTAGTAAGACTACTAAGTCATTGAAAAGCATTTTTCAGTTATTAATTAGCGGATGCGTGGATTGAAGTGCTCATCTTCAATAGAGAGTTATCAGTTCAGAAAATCACCATGAATTTCAGAATGAAAATCTATAGTCATGTAACAAAATGTCTGAATTATCTGTTGGATCAAATAATTTATTTAAACACAAATATTGATACAAGGAAGCACTAGATACATATGCGCCACACAAATCTGATTTGATGTATGTGAGGGCTGTGATACTGAACAGGTGCCCAAACTGAAGCAGGTGGTTTTCTTAGGGAACCATACCCCGAGCCTTTGACCTAAAGGCCTAATCCACAAGATAGTGGAGCATCGTGAGGAGATGCAGTCCCATGGTAGCCGGTGGCCGACGATTGATTCATACGCCATGTGTTTCTTCAGGATACTGAATCCCATGAACATTGGTTTGGAATCAGGGTGTTCAAACTCCCCTATGTGGACTCGCCGTGTTCACCAACCCGGTTAAAGCGACGGACATTCGCTTTTCGTCCTCTCAATTTCGTAAACAACAGTAATGCCACGAGAAGGCAATGAGTAGGACTTCCCTGGTAGAGGCTATATATGCATGGCCATGTGAGAGCGTTTCGAGAGGGAGAGCGGACTCTCCCCACTCTCGACCGTACCAGGGCATTCGGGGGCGGATTTATCCTAGGTCCGTTTATAAACTACATTATTTGTTAATTGCTCTTACTGCCTCGAACTAACGTTATATCCTCACATCAATAGAATTAGATTATTTTTGTATAAAAGTGATCTATGCATTGTGTTTTAATTCATTTACCAAATACAAACTTAGCCAATCTTCTTTGATAGTTTACTATCTGTCTGATGACTAGTATATACACTACGCGACTAACCGAACCAGTGATTTACTTGTTGAATGTTCTTAAGCTTATTACTTTATATATTATTCCATGTGTAAAAGATTGTTTTTCATGTTGAATGTCTTCTTTGTTTCTACAGGCAATTTAGAGCGTTATTTGTAGAGATTAGACGTTATCTAGAGAATGGTTTAAAAAGTAATTATTCATCAATGAATAATATTCATAATAAACATTATGATGGATTAAATTCTTCAAATTCTACAATGAATGATGGTACATTATGTGAACATGTAATATCAGCTTGTCTATTTCTACGTTATATATGTCCAGCTATTTTATCACCTTCATTATTTAATTTAATTTATGAATTTCCTAGTGAACCACGTATATTACGTGCATTCACTTTGGTAAGTGAGAAAAACAATTTTTTTAGGAAATATAATCTATTTTCATAGTTGAAATCATGAGTCCATTGAAGGTAGACCACCATGGAAAACGTGGAAGCACTAGACGGCCGTTTCATCCTATTGTGAAACTCATCAGCAGTGCGCATCCAGTCCGCATCGGTTAAGTGCTCTGGCGCGAGACTTGTAGGTCCTGGGTTCGAATCTTGCTCGCGAGGCGAGATCGTGGATGCGCACTGCTGAGGAGTCCCACAATAGGACGAATCGGCTGTCCAGTGCTTCCAAATTTTCCATGGTGGTCTAGCTTCAATTGACTCATGATTTCTAGTGTATATAAAAATTACTTAAAATCTCCACAGAAAACCCCCTTTTAGGTATTTTTTTTTTAAAAAGCTTTGAATTTGTGTCACTTATTCCAAATGTGATAGTGGGGAAGTTTTGTAGCTCAGGTAGATGATATTGATGAAGTCTTGTTCCTCGATCTGGGTGGTTTATCCATGAAACATTCATTGTTCTTCTGAACAACATCAGCACAGACTTCAGGTAAAATCGAGTTATTCAAATTCCTCGATATACGACTAATAGCTTATCCTGTTGACCTTTAACCTGTCATTATTTGTGTATTTATTTTGATTGTCTCTCCCTTTGACCTGATTCTTGGTCCTTCATTTATTCCATGATTTTTTTTAATTGGTTGGTAAATTGAGCTGATTTCGATGAGTATTGATTGCTAACTGATATGAGTGCCAAGCTTCTAAAAATTATCTGATCTTTGTGCAAAGACAGGTTAAAGGTCAACTTCTATACTAAACTATTTATTTGTATTAAGAAAGCCATTTGTAAGCAAGATAATTCTATGGACAAGGCATGTTTAGTTTCATGGGAATTGGGAAAATTTTTATTGATCCTTGATTTTCAGTTGATAAATATTCAGAAACTGAATACCATATAACTGAGATTTGTAGTTCAGGTGAATGATTTTAGGGGAGTTTTGCTCTCTGAGCACAAACTTCGGGTTTGTGCTGATGATGTCGTTCAGAAGAACGATGAAAACTCCACTAATTAAACCATCAAGCTCAGAGAACAAAACTTCGTCAAAATTCATTGACTTCTTCGTAATGGTGTAACATTTAATTAACTCAAAAACCTTTAGTGCTACAATAATTTTATGGTTCATTACTATATGACTTCGATTTCAAACTGTTGGATTTCAAGTTTGCTTTCTCAATTCCTTCTGTCATGAATGAGAGAAAATTATATCCATTGGTTATGGAACAGTAGAGTTGTGTTTCAGGTTTTATTTCATCTATAGCGTGTGTGTGTATGTGCAGTTAAGAGATTTTTTGATTTACCGTTTTAAATTCGTCGTTTTAATGTGAGCCCCCAAGTGCCCTGGTACGGCCGAGAGTGGAGAGAGTACGCTCTCACTCTCGAAATGCTCTCACATGGCCACGTGCATACAACCACTGCCAGCAGTGGGGTTAGGCAGGGTTGCCCGATCTCACCATTCCTCTTCAACTTTGCCATCGATGACATCCTGGGAACAGCTCTGGTGGATGTAAGTAATGGCGGTGTGGATATGTTGCCTGGAGAACGACTTCTCGACCTCGAGTATGCGGATGATATTGTCTTACTGTGCGATAATGCCCAAGGCATGCAATCAGCACTTAATCAGTTGGCAATCAGTGTCCGCAGGTACGGCATGTGCTTTGCACCCTCTAAGTGCAAAGTACTCCTACAAGACTGGCAGGATTCTCATCCTGTACTCACCCTGGATGGTGAGCAGATTGAAATAGTTGAGAAGTTCGTGTATCTAGGTAGCTATATAAGTGCTGGTGGTGGCGTGAGTGATGAGATTGATGCACGTATAATGAAAGCCAGAGCAGCTTATGCCAATCTGGGCCATCTTTGGCGCCTTCGTGATGTTAGTCTGGCTGTAAAAGGTCGGATTTACAACGCGTAGGTGAGAGCAGTTTTGCTCTATGCTTGTGAAACCTGGCCTCTCCGAGTTGAGGATGTTAGACGTCTCTCTGTGTTCGATCATCGTTGTCTCCGAAGGATTGCTGACAT
This sequence comes from Schistosoma mansoni, assembly GCF_000237925.1. NCBI lineage: Eukaryota > Metazoa > Platyhelminthes > Trematoda > Strigeidida > Schistosomatidae > Schistosoma > Schistosoma mansoni. Next base: position 153,751 of record NW_017386038.1, on the reverse strand, counting down.
TCAGTGGCAACACCATGTTAGTAATGCACAGGTTCGGCATCGTGTGTTCGGGCGCAGAGACGATAATTCAATTGGTGTCACCATCTTGAAACACTGACTTCGGTGGCTTGGACATGTTTTACGAATGTCGTCCCAGAGACTTCCACGTCGTGCATTATTTGCCGACTCTGGGAGTGGTTGGAAAAAGTGAAGAGGAGGTCAGTGTATGACATGGTGTCGTGGCATGAAAGAGAGCTGTAAAGGGCTAGCTTCTGTTGGTCCTTCACGACTCCCTGGCTGGGGTCCGAGAGATGGTGCAACACAGTGGCTAGAGACGTTATCAGATATGGCTCAGAATAGAAGCCAGTGGCGATCCTGCTGTAACCTTCTTTTACTTTCTACATAAAGAGTGGTTCTAACTTTCTTAACTGAAAGAGTCTTCTGGTTGTACATTTCAGTCCGCCTTATCTTTTCATCCCTTCTCTTCCTACTTTCATTACTTTGTGTGGCGCATATGTATCTGGTGCCCTTTTTGTACCAATATATATGTTTAAATAAATAAATAATAAAGGGAAGTCCTACTCACTGCCTTCTCGTGGCATCACTGTTGTTTACGAAATTGAGAGGACGAAAAGCGAATATCCGTCACTTTAACCAGGTTTGTGGACACTACGAGTCGACCTAGGGGAGTTGAAAAACCCTGATCCCAAACCAATGGTGCACATGGGCTCCATCCAGTATCGTGAGGGAACAAATGGCGTATGAATCAATCGTCGGTCACTGGCTATCATGGGACTGCTTCTCCACACGATGCTCCACTATCTTGTGGATTATGCTTTTAGGTCAAAGGCTCCGGGTGTGGTCCCTTAAGAAAACCACCTGTTTCGGTTTGGGCACCTGTTCAGTATCACGTCCCCCACACAAATCAAATGAGATTTGTGTGGCGCATATGTATCTGGTGCTTCCTTGTACCAATATTTATGTGTTTAAATAAATAAGTTTTAATGTGAATACGATGTATCTATTTTCATATACTCTCTGTTCTAATTATCTTACAGGTTGCTAAAACCATTCAAACTTTAGCAAATTTTAGTTTATTCAGTGGTTCTAAAGAAACTTATATGAAATTTATGAATCAATTTGTAACAGATCAACTTCCGGCGATGAGACAATTTCTACAATCAATTTCAGTACCAAATCCTAAAACGACTTCATCATATAAATCATTATTGAATAATGATACAGTATTAAAACCAATCAATTCTTTATCAAATATTTATAATAATAATAATAGTACTATTCATGGTAACAGTAGTAATAATGGTTCTATGCCACATTCATTACATATTATTGGTTCTGATGAAAATTGTTTGAAATCTACGATGTCGAATAAAGTGAAAATGAAAACTAGTTCTAAAGAGAATAATCATTTTATTAATAATAGTCAATCACATCATGGCGGATTTATCAATGATATTGATGATTATTCAAGTCATTCTCGGCAGTCGCCTGTCTTCACAAGTTCAGAGATTACAAGTAAATTAGTAAGTTAATGAGTTTTAGGTTTTGATCCAATTTGTATGCAAAAAGATTTGAAGATCATTTGATCGTGTTAAGCTCCAATGCAATTCTGCATATTGTTTAGATCATGAGGAGAAAATGAACACACTATATCAAGATCATCTTCCTATAGAAGAGGCTCATCCACACAAAAACAATTTTAAATATCATTGATATAAATGGAAAAGATCAAAGGATCTAAGACATTACATTGTATCACGCCATTTTGACTGGGACAGGATTCGACAAGGAGGAGGTAGTTCCGACTATTTCGTGTGGGTGACTGAGGTTTTTAACCTCGTACGATGTAAATTCGCTTATAAGAAGCTGGTGGTTTACCATGTCAAAGCTTTAGAAATGTCAAAGTATGGCGCTAAGACTAGATATTGTTGGTTTTGTTGAGTAGAGACTAAATTGAAGAAGTTGAAATAGCAGGTCATACAAGATTGATTTTTAAGGAAGTCAACCATGTTGGGAATCAGTGATAAGTTTTGCAGTGAGTAAATAGTTGGCGAGTTTTTCACCAACAATTTTTTCCATAATCCTAGAGATAAGTAGAGTAATATTTATGAACCGATAATTGTTTATGCCAGTCTTATCTCCAGATATGTGACGTGCTATGATATGTGCAGTTTCCCAACAGTGAGGATAAGTCCCTGTTTCCAGAGGGAGAGTAAATAGCTTTAGAAGAAGAAGAAGTAAAATATCTGGTCCACTATATTTATGAAGAAAGAATAAAATCCTGTCTACTTCATGACCACCATTTGAAACCTTACAGGAGTTTATAGCCTTGCTAATTTCTGGGAATATGAAGGAGATAGATTTGATTTGCACAATTATAAACCTAATTTAAGTGGTTAGCTGATAAAGCATTTCACTATTCTTAGGAATTTCCTTTGAATATTCTATCAACTTTTCTATAATATAATCAATTCACTGACCATTCTTCGTTTTTTTTAAATTTTATGAACAGAATGATATCAAATCAAGTGTAAATGGGAGTTCTATGTCTCAGAAGTATCAGTCTACAAAATCGACATGTAATTCAATATGTTTACCTCCTCTACCAACAAATCAACATGGTCATTTAGGCTTGAGAGATCATGTTGATTTACCTTTATGTTTAGCTTTATGTCATCTTCAATTATCTGAAGCAATTGAAAAAGTTCCTGAAGATGTAAGTCTATTATGATGATGCTTAAATTTTTGTTTTATAATCCTGCTTCGCTTGCTAAAATATAGCTAGCCGTATAACACCCCCAACCCTCGTGCAGTGTTGCTCAAGTCTAAGCACGTAAATATGTACTACCTAAATTAGTTGAAAGTAACTTAGTTGGCAAATCGATTGATGAAGTAGTGAAACTTCATCAGTTGAGATGGTTGGGACACGTGTTACATATGTCCAACCACCGACTGCTCCGACGAGCGATATTTTATGATGTAAGAGTAGGCTGGAAGAAAGCTATGGGTGGCCAGACCAAAACGTGGCACAAATCCATGAAGTCACTGACAAGTGATCGGGATCCACAATGTTCTATCGTATTCACTTATGCTTGGATGTGTCATGTCCTTTAAAACTAAATATTTTTATTGTCTTCCCAAACGCCACTAGGAGGGAGGCTAAAAACTTGATGCATTTGGGGAGTAGAATTGTTTACGAACTTCAGATAATACATTTGTCTCAAATGAGAGAGCACAAATCAGTACCTTGGTTTCTGACTTATGGCTTATTTAAAACAAAATGAAGTCTAAAACAAATGAGGCAGATTTACAATGTTTCCGACTGGAGTTAGTCGGTGTGACATCCTCGACTTAAGTTCCTTGCTAATTGACACTTTGTTAGCAAGGGATACATATATGCAGCTGGTGCTCCTAGTCTCAATTAAACTTACATCACTCATCTTCACAATTTTAGACGTCACAACTGAGCCAGTCTAAATGTTCGTTTACTTATAATCACTTGAATTCTTAAACGTTTTACTTATGAATAATTGTCAACTAAAATTGTAGAAAAGAATGCCTGATGTTAAAGAATTGAAATCAATCCTAGATGAAGTGAATGCATTTCTTGTGTCTGGAAAAGATCCTCAACCAAATTGGTGGCATAAAACAACCATAAATAATAATGATAATAATACAAATCATAATAGTAATATAACAACAATATCAATAAAGGATAGTACACCAACAAGAAAAACAACAGCAAAAACAATCAGCGAAAATATAAACAATGAACCTAAAACCAATTCAAAATCACTTTGTTTTCAATCTCATCGAAATAAACCTATGAGTAATGAGGCATCTATCTATGAATGTACAAATAATGAATCAAAGTTCATCATGAATACATCATCATCATCAGTCCATAAAAGTATTAATCTATCCGATGATGGTGGTACAACAATCTCTGTATTAAATTCATCAATCACTAGTGTTATATCACCTAAACAAATTGTTTGTCCTGATATAAAAGATTCTCATCATGATTATAAAGAACAACAAGTTAAAACTACGGTGAGTTTCTTGTTTTTGTTTGTTTGTTTCTATGGCTACATCTGTTGTGTTCTATCATCGATATACCTCTTTTACTGATCAGTACAAAAAGTATATATGAGACAAAACATAGTTGAAACACTTGACTTCTAACAGGTGATAAGGTGTACAGTCGAACCTTGGTACTTGGAATTAGATTACATGATTATAAGTCATATGAATACAGTGGTCTTGAGTACTGTTAGAGGTATGAGGGAAATTATCACTTCCCGGTTGCCTACACCATGAAAGGGTTCTTCTAGAGGTACCTGGAAAAGAAATTGGGTTAGAAGTGGTCTTAATGACCTGAGAGAGTGACCGCAGTGCCCAAGGGACAACTGCTTGAGTTCAGTCATACACGACCTTTTTGTGTTAGCTCCATACTTGTTGGGACCTTACCGCCGGAGACGGATATCTGTGGGATTAGGCGAGATGTGCATTTCTAGGGTCGACCTTTTCTAACCCCACCCCTCCTTGTGGGAAGGCAGCATCACTGCAGATGCTGGTTGTCTGAAGGAAACACCTTACTGCTGTCACACCTCTGTACAGTCAGCAGTACGACTTCGCCTTCGGACCTTGGATTTGCTGCTTTTAGTCTTACCGCTCTTCAACCGACCTGCCTGGCATGGTAGGATCTTGAGGAACGATTGTTCCAGCCAGTATAGCTCGATTGGTTCATCACGATAGACAAGCCCGACCACCACGTCAAGGTAGCAGCAACGGTCGGGACATGATTATAAAGTTACTGCGTGACGAATACGGGTCAATATGACCATTCACATCCAGTAAATTCTGTGAATAATACATAGTGTCCACCATAGATATTGTATGTGCAATAATGTTTCAAGCGTGCAATGTTATAGACTAACTATATCATAGTTAGTTGGGATCGTATTACAGGTCAGATTTTTTTTACTGTTAGTACTTCCAAGAAGGATTAGAGTATGTCATTTACTTTTGTAGTCAGCGAAAATATCCTTTCGCGTAGTTTTACAATCGCAAAAAATATCACAATGATGATAATATGATGGGTCAGACAAGCTTGAGTGGTTCAATGAAAATTTTCTGACTATGGTACTGAGTAATGAAAGGTTTTTATCACCAGGGTAGTTTCACTTTTGTTCAAAACTTATGAGATCCAACAAACACAAACTTTAAGTTTGGATCGTCCTACTAAGTAACTCGATCCGATTATTCAACCCTAGGAATGCTTACTTAACTGTGATGATGGCATGACAGAATGCGGAACCACTTTATAAGTAACATAAATTCTGTATCCGTTGTTCTTAATTCCAAAAAATGACCTTATGTTTCTTAATTCCAAAAAATGACCTTATGTAGAAATGTCAAATTCAGAAACCAAAAACCACACCATCTTTGCTTGTTGCGTGTCCTAACTCATATAGGGACATTGAATAGGAGAAGGACTGAATATAAATAATTCATACAATATACATTTCAGTTGTAGCTTGGTTCACGTGTGAAACTTCGGCTTTTACGTTTCAGACAAAAATTGATGTTTACACTGTTCCGAATAATGATTCGAATTCAGCCCCTGTTCCAAAGTTTCTCCATCAAGCGTGATTGGGTTGGTTGGTGTTCTGTGTGTTTTATTTGAGGATGTTGTTTTTTCCCTTTTGTATCTGTCAGTTGTCCTTCGATCACGACTTTGCAGTGTGGTCCGTCGTATGAGTTCTGCATGATGTTGAAGATCTTCTCAGCTATTCACTCCATATTGTTGAAGAAGGTTTCATAATGTTCTCCTGTCCATACTGCTAAATGCTTTCTCGTTGTCAAGGAAGTTGATGTTTAGTGATAAGTTCCATTAAAATGGATTGTTCAACGATGATCCGTAGTGTGGTGATTTGGTCAGTACACGACCGATCCCTATGGAATGCAGCCTGTTGATCTGGAATCTTGGCGTCTACTGAATCTTTGATATGGTTCGGCAACACTGTTGAAAACGTTTCCTGATACTGATAGTAATGTAATGACTGTGTAGTTCTCACATTCGCTCAGATCTCCTTTCTTTGGCATGTTGATGAGGTGTCCTTCTTTCCCAGTATATCTGTGGCACTTCTTCCTCCAAAACTTTTTGAATAGAAAGTGGAACATGTTTGCAGTTACTTCTATGTGTGACTAGTGCTTCGCCTGGTATATTTTCAGGTACTGCTGCATTCTCACTCTTGGTTTGTCTGATTGTGATTTTGATGTATTGGATTATTGGCGGAGTGATAGCCATAGGAAGGTCTTTGTATATTGCTTCGATGTCCGGTAGGTTCAGTGAGGTTAGCCTACTCAAAAGTTCCTTAAAGTTTTCTACCTACCTGTTCATGTGTTCTTAAGTCTCAGTGATTATCTTGCCTTGTTTGTACTTGAGTGGTCTCTCTGGTTTACTATATTTCTCTGCTAGTTTCTTCGTTGTATCATATAGTTCTTTGATATTTCCTTCTGTTACAGCTTTTTCCGCTGTTGGTGCTAGCTCTTTCACGTATTTCTGCTTGTCGGCTCTAATGCTTTTCTTCACTCGCATGGTTGCTTCTGTGTATTCAGTTTGTGCCTTGACCTCTGTTCTTGTTCGGCTGTTGTTAATTGCTGTCTTGTTCTTCCTTTCTTCAATCTTATCCAGGGTTCCCATAAAGATCCATTCCTTATGATGATGCCTCTTGCTACCCAGAACCTCCTGACACGTTGAAGTTAGTGCTTCTTTGATCCCTTTCCAGTTGCCCTCCATTGTAGTTTCTTGTTCTTTCAGTAGATCATGTAAGGCTTGAAATCTGTTGTTGATAATTATCTTGAATTCGTCGATTTTGTTAGTCTATCGGAGGAAAGCCGTATTGAGCCTTCTAATTGCTGTTTCCCAGTTTTCCAATGTTTCTTTAGTTTCAGTCCATGTCGTCCCATGATATCTTCATACTTGGCGTTGTCCGTTCCGCCTGTGACGTTCAGGTCTCTCATCAGAATGGTCAGGTCGTTTCCTAAGCACTTCACTATGATCGATTGCAGCCTCTCATAAAACTGATCCTTGTTGTTGTCGTTGCTATCATTGCTCGGTACACAGCACTAGATAACATTCATTGTGATTTCCTCCTTTTTTTGAAGGATTCTTTGATGATTCTGAATTCATGAGCTTCCCATCCTATAAGTGTTTTACGTGCCTCTTTGGACAGCACCAGGGTAACTCCCTGAGTGTGTGGGGCATTTTTTCTTCGTGATCAGAGTACAGCAACATCTCTCCCGAATCTAACCTTTTCTGTCCAACTTGGGTTCTTCTTTCCCAGCACCACCAAGTTATATTTCCTTATTTCCGTTGCTATTTGATTGGTCCTCCTGGTCTACCACATTGTCCGAACATTCCATGTACCTATATTAATTATTTCTCTGATTGTTAGAAAGGGCATCAGCCTCGTGATTTCCGAAAAATTTGGGCTTTCACCATGGGGCGTCATAATTCTTCTGAAAGGAGATCCTTCAACTCGGAGTACAGAGCTTAAATGGTATTATTTGTTTATTCTGGTTAGCATTCATTTAACTAGGTTGTTTTCTACTAGATGGAATTGCTGATCCCGTTCCTAATCCTCCTCCATTATGTGGGCTTGAGAATGGCAGTAACTCTAGAAGAGAGCTACAGGCTGAGTTTTTATTTGTTCTCAGAGTGAATCACATCAAGCAAATATGATTCTACAACGAAATTAGTCATTTATCTGATAAGCAAATCAACAAACTGGCTATAAAAATTGGTAGATAGTTGTTGTATCTCGAACTTAGATTTCTTAGTCTATCGCACGATACTTGAGTACTCGAACGCTAGAACCCTCCCACGTCATAAATCAAAAGACAGAAGACAAGTAGAAGGAATGTTATTCCAAACAGGGTCGATTATGGTACAAAATTGTCAGGTATTTATAGTTTTTAGTAGAAACAAAATCATCATTATAATTGTCCAATCCGCACACAGGGAGTAATCAGCATTGTCCAATAGGGAAGCTCCACGTAGCAATTCTAGGATAATCTTCCAAAAGCTGATTGGATGGAATATATCGGGCTCCTTCTGGGCTTCTTAGAGCTTCCTCGACTTCACCTGTGGACCATCCTCACAATAGTATTATTGAGTGTTATTCTACTGTCTTTTCTCTGCTTTATGTTTGTGTAATTCATGGCTCAAATAGCTTAATCTAACTCCTAACTATTCAATTAATATTTTATCATTATGATTATTTTGCTTTTAGTCTGATTCAAATATCAAATTTGTCATATCAAAAGGAAGGTATAATAATCCATGTATACAAGAACGTGTAACACCACGATGTGATTCAATAGAGATTATTAGAATACCACATTCAAATAATCATAATAACTCAATGAATACAAATAATGAAGAGATCTATGATATAATGAATCCTACAAATTCTCATGCAGCTTCTTTACCTATTGATCAGAATGTTTCTAAAAAAGTCACTGAATCAAATCATGATTCCTCCACAATGACACAACGTGATAATCGAAGAAGAAGAAGAGTTCAAAGTGCTAGAAAAACACAAGAACCTATTATTATTCATCAGAACATTGTAGATACTGACAATAATATACATGTTAGTAATACATTACAAAAGTCATCAGGAATAGATCATCAACACCTATCTAATCATAGTGCATCAATTGATATATGTAGTGATATTATGAATCCAGAACCAATTGAACATTCAGAGTTTAATCCAATTTATTTAGGGAATTCTTCATCATCTGGTTATTTTACTATTTCAAGTCATGGAAATATTTTAAATTATCCATCTATAGAACAAGAATCAGTTATAGTTGATCCGATTATTATCTCTACATCGGATAATGAGATCATAACATCTTTGTCTACTACTAGTACTACTGATATTAGTAGTATGAATAATCCTTTATATACTTGTCATTCATTGAAGCAAATTAGTTCAATCAATTCCAATGATTTTCAAAAACAAATGACAATTGTTGATGATCCAAATCATTCATTGGGTCTGTGTAGTCCTCAACCGAAGAAAACTTCACAAAATTCTGTTAGACGACATACATATGTGAATTTATCCAATGATGTACATGGAACAGATCGACTGATTGATGCCTTAAAAAATAATCATTCTAATCATAAAGTCAATAATATAGAATTAGATAAACGAAATTGGGCACCACCTATGTATATATCGAATGAACAAAGAAATAGACGTATCACTCTGACATATCCAACATCATATGAGCATGTAAACACACCAACTGAATCAATAAATCAAAATGTTCTTAATTATTCGGGTTCAGAACATTTAAATTTAACTAATTCATTTAAGTCATCACCCACTGAACAAGAATTATGTCAAAATTCTACGCTACAAACAGAAATTCAAAGAATTAAATTTATTCCATTGAATACTTCTTATACAATTGGTGCAATTCCTAATAAAAGAACTGCATTATTTTCATCAGAAGTAAGTTTTTACTGCCTCGGTTTTCTTTGTTAGTCTCTTGTTGAGGTAAACTAGTGAACGCTTTATTTTGTGGAATATTTATACCAAACTCTGATATTGTTTACATACTTACTTATTTACGCCTGTTAACCCTCGTGGGAGGTTTGCCTGATACCGCTACACTACCGGCGCAAAAGTGTCCGGCACTTCCACACTACAGTAGTTAGTTGCCATACTTAGCCCCCAAATGCCCTGGTACGGCCGAGAGTGTGGAGAGTCCACTCTCGCTCTCGAAATGCTATCACATGACCACGCGTATATAGCCTCTGCCAGAGAAGTCCAAGTTACTGCCTTCTCGCTCCATCGGTGTTGTTTACGAAATTGAGAGGACGAAAAGCGAATGTCCGGCGCTTTAACCGGGTCGGTCGACACGGCGTGTCCACCTAAGGGAGTTGAAAAACCCTGATTCCAAACCAGTGGTGCACATGGGTTCCAGTATCCTGAAGGAACCAATCGTTGGCCACCGTCTACCATGAGACTGCATCTCTTTACGATGCTCCATTGCCTTGTGGATTATAACTTTAGGTCGAAGGCTCAGGTTGTGACCCCCTAAGAAAACCACCTGCTTCGGTCTAGGCAACCGCGCATTATCACAGCCCTCACACAAATCAAATGAGATTTGTGTGGCGCATATATATCTGGTGCCTCTTTGTACCAATATTTATGTGTTCAAATAAATAAATAAACCCTCATGGAGGAGCATAGGCCGCCCACCAGCATTCTCCATCCAACTCTGTCCTGGGCAATTCTTTCCAGTTCTTATTCATCCTTTTTATATCTGCTTCTATTTCCCGGCGTAGTATGTTCTTTGGTCTTCCACTTTTCCGCTTCCCTTCCGGATTCCAAGTTAGGGATTGCCTCGTGATTCAATTTGGTGATTTCCTCAATGTATGTCCTATCCACTACCAACGTCTTTTCCTAATTTCCTCTTCAGTTGGAAGCTGGTTTGTCCTCTCCCATAAAACACTGTTGTTTAACAGGTAAATAATCAAAAACTATGCTGCACTTGAATTCAATCCTTACAAACCACTTAACTATATTTCAAATGAAACAGGTAATAATAATAATAATAATAAACCATCAGTGTGCTATACGACACAATGGTGGAAGCTTTAAATGTTTACCTTTGGATTTCGATTAAATGATGTCCTCCTTACTACAAGATCAGAATTTTTGGAAGTACTTCTAAGAAGGACTTGACACGCATGACATTGATCACTACCCAGTGATCAATCGATTGTGATTACATCTCAGTCCTACAGGAGGTCGGTCGCGACCCGAATAGCTCAATGGTAACGTCTCTGACTGTGAAGCTGAGTGACACGAGATCGAATCCGTCAGGAAGCACCAGTTCCCTCAAGATTACAGGTACACCTTGCTGACGAGTGCCAAGTAGCACGAAACCCGGGTCCAGGGTTTCCCGTTGACCACCACCTCATCTCAACATAGTGCACGCAGTGTCGAGCCACCTAGATTAGTGGCGGCATTGCAACTTGATCGATAGCATTCGATTAGCACTAAGAAGGACTTGACACGCATGACATTGATCATCACCCATTGGTCAATCGATTGTGAGTACTTCTAATTCACTCATCAGACTCATACTCTAAACGTGAATGTTAATGATGATACTTGGTTGCTCAAATCGAAGTAGGCTTAGCGAGATTCGGACCAGGGACGAAGCGGCTGAAAGGCAAAAACCCTAACCACTGAACTACAGCTGTTAATTCTAGTCTTTGACAAAAATCTACCTTTAATTAGAACGGATCTCAGTTGATTGATTACTAACTAGTCGCTAATATCGCATCTTTAGTGCACTGATGGTAATCGAAACTTGTCAATCAAATTGCAATGTGACTACTAGTCTCAGTGACTTTACGTCACGTGCTCTTCGTTGATACTTTAGATGGTTGAAGGTAGTTGGCAGGAGACCCTGGACATTGGTTTCGTGAACTAGAGGACTGGAAATACACAACATTGGTTAATAATCACTGATCAACAAATTTTAAATATTTCAGTCCTACAGTAAACCAGTCGAGGTTTCAGGTACATAGGCCTTACAGACGAGTAGCAGATAACACGGAAGTGCAGCTGATAAACACAATTATTTCATTCCTCATGGTCAATGCACACCGTCTGTTGTGTTATATGTTTAAATTGTATTACTTACGCTTGAAACCCATCGTGGAGGAGCGAAGGCCGCCCATCTGGATGTTCTAACTATTTTCCGGGATCTCCTTTCCAGTCTTTACCAAGTCCTTTTCATTTATGATATCTACTTCCGATTCTTTGTGCAATATGTTCTTGAGTCTTCCTCCTCTTTTTTCCATCACAATTCCATGTTATAGCTCGCCTCGTGATACAATTTGATGATTTCTGTGATGTATGTTTTACCTATCTCCAGCATCTTTTCCTGATTTTCTCTTCAACTAGAATTTTGTTTGTTATGTCCGACATTAGGTTGTTGTTATTTACATTGTATACTTAGTTTAATTATAACATCTCATTTAAAAAATTTTCATGTTTCTTTTGACGATTATGAAGAATAATACACCTACCACTGTAATAGATCTTCGAAGTGAGTTGGATGCATCACAAGCACGTTTAGCTGAAGCTCAAGCACGTCTACTAGCTAATGAAGCTGAACGTATTCAAATATTGAAATCATGGCAAAGTGAACTGATCAAGCAATCCCAGTTAATTAATGCAAGTAAAGCAGTCGGTAATAATTCACCAATTCCTCAATTTTCATCGAATGTACAACTAACAAATACAGAAAATAATTTACATTGTAATCCTGACGAGAATGATTTTGATGAAAGTGGACCTAGATCAATATCAGTAATACCTTTATTAAATTCAAGTGCATTAAGATCACAAGATTACTCTGAAAGTATCTATGATTATGATGATAGTGAATTGATGAATAATACTGAACTAACTAAACAATATATTACTGATACAAATATACAATTACATACGAGTAATGGGATTAATCGAAATCTTGGCTTACATGCATCATCTCCTAGTTCATATTTAAAGTCATTGAGGTAAGTGTTATCCGTTTCTGTCTCGTACAACCCTCTCCCTCTATATGTATATATATATGGTTGAGCCACTGTTACGTATGCCTGAACAACGATTGCCTCGATGCGCTATGCTGATTAGTATTAGCGATGTTTGGAAGAAAGTTAGGGGGTGGCCAAACCAAAACGTGGCATCAGTTCTTCAAGTCACTAACTTCTAGTCTGAGCCATGTTGGTAGATGCAGACTACTTGGTTGAGGTCCGCGCGACTATTGTAGCCAGTGATGGAGACTTTGTGTGATATGGCTCAGAATCGATCACAATGTAGTGGATGTACACTCTTTGTCTTCTCTTAAACCATGAGATTAAAATTACCTCACACCTTTCTTCCTATATTTTATCTTTATATGCAACCTTTCTTCTGTATATTATTACCATTAAAGTAAGTACTTGTGTGAGTTCGGTGTTCATTTTGTTGCGCTGAGGTATGGCAACTTGGACCAATGCATATATGTGCCTGATCCTACGTTGCAGCTGACTGACTGATTTCCTTCTCTTACAGCTTCCGTGTATTTCTGCTTGTTGACGCTAATCAGGAAAAGCGTTCTTATTGTGAACAGTAAGAAATGATGTTGGAAATGTCATTGATAAATAATCAAATAATTTGCTTTGATAGTTTCAAGCATAATTTTAAAAATTAGATTCACTAGTTGACATTTATCTAATTTCGTCTAATATTCGAGTCGTTTGAGAATGACTTTTTTCTGACCAGTCAATTATAATTCCCAAATGTGATAGCTATTTAAAACAATTAATCCCTTTGATAAATTTCGATAGTGTAATAAGACAAAGATTATCAGAACTATACGATATATTAGCACAATACATTTCGAACAACCTGACCACATATATACCTATTGTTTTTGTTTTACTCTTCTTTTTAAAAATACAGAGCACATACTAATCAACCTCGTATGGGAGCGTCTGCAGTTGTCACAAATTTACATGACTATCACGGGGCGGCACCACTAATGAGTGATTATCTTCAGTCGACAATACCACGAAGTAGAATAATAACCAATCGAGGCTATCAGTTACACAACAATACTACTACAACCATTACATCACCAACTAATACAGAATTAGACGAATTCTGTCGAATATCACGTAGTCCTTCTACACCAGGTTTATCTAATTCAAACTTTACACGTACTCTTCCTGTAGATCCTGTTGGTGGTATAGACAATGAATTGAATTCAGCAAATAATTCAATTGACCCTGTTACTAATGACCAAGAATTCGCTAGACAAATTCAAGCTATTGTACATGAGAATAATCAACATTTATATTCATAATGATTAAAATTCATAAATGTAATGAGACATCTCATCCCTCCTTTCTTTCTAATATGCACAAATACCGACATCAATAACAATAACTTCAATACTGTTATTACTACTACCGACTACTGATTCATTTGTCACGGAAACAATTATTTATTATTATTGTTCTTTGCTCACATATCAAACCTTCTGCCCCTTCCCCCCCCGCCCTACAAAAATATAAACAATAGCGATAATAAGAACAAAAAGAACTCATTCTCACTCTCTCCCTATATATATATAATTTATAAATAATTAGTAGTATATTACTTGTTACATCAAAAATGCAAACGAACTTTCTATATATATATATATATATATATTTATATTTTGTTTATTATTTATATGAAACTGTCCGCTGCCACAACTCCCCCTCTTACTACTACTCCTGCTAACAATAACAAAACCGGAACAAATATGTTTCCTCCTTTTTTTATTGTATAGATTATTTATTTATTTACTTATTTCTAATGAATAATATTCTTTTCTTTATGCTTTTTGAAGCGAACAATTATGATAGATGATGATACTTTGTAATAACAATCATTCATTCAAATAAATAGTCTACATTCTTTATATGAAGTTTAATCCAAGTTTTTTTGTTGGTTGACTTTTATTCGTTTTAGAAGGGGGCTTTGTGGAGATTTTTTAGTAATTTCATATAGTTGAGATCATGAGTCAATTGAAACTAGACCATCATGAAAAACCTAGAAGCACTGAAAAGCCGTTTCGTCCTATTGTGGGACTCCACAGCAGTGCGCATCCACGATCCTGCCTCAGGAGATTAGAACCCAAGACCTACCAGTCTCGTGTCAGAGCACTTAACCGATAGACCACTGAGACGGCATCCAACGGTGTTGATGTCTGACCTCAACCAATCCACGAAATTACGCAACAAACTTCCATTGTACTGAGGTAGATACCTGTCTTAACCTGACATGGATTAGCTCCACTGGTCACGACTTCTCATTAGAACTCCAGGAATTACCTCTTCTTTTTCTTAAACTATTCAATCTTATGAAATATGAGTGGATGAATTTTTTTAATGTTAATATGCATAGATTATAATCATAAACATCAATGGGAAGATTCAAACAAACAATACTAAGGGAATTTAAACTTCACCCCATTGCACAAGCAACTGGCTATCAGGATTTAGCGGCCGATTGAATAACGTGATGGCGTTTGAAGCGAAAGGTACTGGGTTCGAAGCCCAGAGTGAACATCAACTCTGAGATGCAGGTACATTCAGTTGACGAGTCCCGAATAGGACGATACGCGCGTCCTGGATTCCACTGCTAGCCACTATTCATCTTTGCTTACAATCCTCGTGAATTAAGGTTATATCGAGGCAATACACACATTATGCACATATGTTAATTGGTGACTGATCAGTTTCAGTCCTAAACATCAATGGGAAGATTCAAACAAACAAAACTAAATGAATTTATAAATTTTAATTGTTTGAGTTTAACCTTTTGAAATGAGAGACACAAGAAACTGTGGTTTCTTGTTAAAATAAGACACTACACATTTTTATTCCATTAACTTCAAGCACATAGATACTTCAGTTCCTTAGTATAAGAGGAAGTTGGAATTGTTTCATCTAGTCAAAAGGCTTTTATTAAAAAGCAGCAGTATTTCTTGGTCAAGTCAGGAAGCCTAATCAATATTGAATTCCAAAGTGAATCAATTGTTATCTTCACCATTTAAACTAAACAGATTTTCTATCCATTTGATAATGTCAAAATATTTCCTTGTTTTAATATCTAAGAAGTAAACATTCCCATATTGAACTCTAGAAAAAATAATCTGTTTATTATCTCTAATGAAATGAAGTCAGTCAGTCACAACGTAGAACTTCGTACCTACGTACATCAGTTCGAGCTGCCATACCACATTAACACAGAGATCCAGTTGTCGATTCAAATCCCATAGTGTAAGAGGTAGTAAGACCATAAGCAGTAATTCGATAGATTAGGGTTTGAAGATTTTATTCAAGGAGTATATCCCGGTGTTAGTGGGATATAGATTGGATTAAGCATGTTTTATGCATGATGGTGTTGCTGCGCGCTGATTGGTTAATTTTAAACCGACCAGCCCGGGAATATTATTGCAGAAAAATCTATAAGCTTCTTATGCATATACTATAAATATATGAACGATATTTAAACTATTGATTGCTGATTGCTGTTCACTTATTATTATTATTTTGAATACAATTTCATTCCTGTTCAACGTGTTCTGATTTTGGGGTCTTGTCGAGTGTCATCGTATAAGAATACTAAGCAATAGGAATAGCTGGGTCGTTTATATATAAAAAAACCACAATTATAACACCCGGTGAAACAAATTTGTAAAGGTAAAAAAGATAGGGACATTAAGTACCCAGAAGATTAGACTTCGACAGAATACAAAGAGTGGATGCACCTTCGCCATCTCATTCAAGGTCTCTAACCATCGATTGCTATCATCTCGCGAATCCCAACCAGGTAGTCTACACCGACCAACATGGCTCAGTCCAATTGTCAGTGACTTCATGCATTTGTGTCACGTTTTGGTCTGGCCACCCCTAGCTTTCTTCCAATCTACTCGTACACCATAAAACATTGCACGCCGTGGCAGTCAGTGGTTGGGCATACGTAACACATGTCCCAGCCATCTCAACTGATCAAGTTTCACTATTTCATCAATCGATTTGCCATTCTTACCTAGTATCCATTCCCTAACAACTGCATTACTTACCCGGTGGTCCCAGGATTTACGAGTAATGCTTGGAAGACACCTATGATCGAATACTAGTAGCCTACAAATATCCTCTACTCTTATCGGCCATGTTTCACTGCCATAAAGTAGGACGGAACGAACTGCTGCACAGTAAACCCGTCCTTTGGTTGCTAGACGGATATCTCGCCTACGCCATAAATGACGCAAGTTGGCGAAAGCTAGACGAGCCTTCTGCATCGGTGCTGAGATTTCGTCACACACGAGATCACAAGGGCTGATGAGACTCCCAAGATAAGTGAAGCGGTCGACATGTTCAACTACTTCACCGCTTGAGGCCGATCGCGCACGGCCTTTTTGTGGGAGGTTTTTGACGTGTTAGCTCCGGAGACGGAAAGTTGAGAGGTAAGGTAAAGCGTGAAATTTTTTGGAGTCGACCTTTTCTAACCCCCTTCTTTCTTGTGAGAAGGCAGCGTCGCTGCAGATGCTGGTTTTCCGAGGTAAATACCTTACAGTTGTCACACCCCTCGACAGTCAGCAGTACGACATCGCCCTCAGACCTTGCTTCTTTTAGTGTTACTATTCTCCAATCGACCTGCCTGGCATGGTAGAACCTACAGGAACATATGTTCCAGCCAATATAGCTCAGTTGGGTTATCACGATAGGCAAGCCCGACCACCACGTCAAAGTAGCAGCTACGGTCCGGCATAGTTTATTTATGTGAATCAGTGGAGTAGATTTCTTTTTTAATCATTTCAAACAGAAACTCGGTAACAGTAGTACTTCTTGGTCAAGTCAGGAAGCCTAATCAATATTGAATTCCAAAGTGAATCAATTGTTATCTTCACCATTTAAACTAAACAGATTTTCTATCCATTTGATAATGTCAAAATATTTCCTTGTTTTAATATCTAAAAAAAATAAACATTTCCATATTGAACTGTAGAAAGAAAGTAATCTGTTTATTATCTCAAATGAAATAAGGTTGTCACTGTAAGTACATAATTCTACAGAATTTCTACAATAGAATATTTTTCCTAATTGAAACCATGAGTCAGTTGAAGCTAGACCACCACCAAGGAAAACCTGAAAGCACTGGACAACCATTTCATCATATTTTGGGACTATTCAGCATTGCGCATCCACGACCTCGCCTCACGAGCGAGATTCAAACCCAGGACCTGCTGAGGAGTAGTCCCACAATAGAACGAAACAGCCATCCAGTGCTTCCAGGTTTTCCTTGGTGGTGATCTAGCTTCAAGTGATTCATGATTTCAACTATGAAAAATACTGAAATCTCCACAAAACCCACTTCTTATAGAGTATTTACAAAAACAAAAAAGGGAAACCCTATTGCATTCGACAAAAGTTCTTGTTTCCAATCATCTGTTGTAAAACGTTCATTTTGTATCATCACTTTTGATAGTAAAACAATCATCAAATATAGATAGTAATGTGTGTTTTAACATGAATAAATGATACTCAATCAATGAAATATAGAAAAACAGAAATTGTTGAATTACCAGACTAACTTATACATTTCATTAAGCAAGTTGTGATATTCAAGCATAGAAGTCAGTCAGTCAGCTACAACGTAGGACCAGGCACATTTATGCATCGGTCCAAGTTGCCATACTTCGTTAGCACAACAAGATGAACACCGGATTCATTAAAGTAGTTAATTTAATGGTGGTAATATATAAAAGAAAGATTGTATATAAGGATATAGTATAGGAAGGAAGATAGATATAAAGCAATTTTAATCTTAAGGTTTAAAGGGAAGATAAAGAGTGTATACACCTGCATAGAAAGATGATCTGAATTTGCAAATCGATTGATAATGGGATAGTGAATGCTCATTAAATGTGATGGTTGGGTATGTTTAACAACAACAGTCTATATCGATGGACAATGTCTATTGATGTAGGAATAGGATTAAAGAAAACTAGAAGTAGCTAAACCAAAACCTGCTATCAATCTATGAAGTCATTGATTATGGGATTACACCTTATACATAGATACAAACTACTTTTGTTAGTGTTCATCTGATATGTTTACAAAACAAAGATTTTTAAAACTAATATCGGTTTTTAAACGTAATTGGGAATATTCTATACTTGGCAATACATTATCAATTGGTATAGTACTTGCTTTATGAACTATGGATTTCCATTCAGTAGAATGATATGCAATGTCAAGATTATTTGTTAAATCTTTAAAATAGACAGGTAATTCAGGGATACGTTTATTCATTGTATATTCAATAAGTTGAGTTATTTGATGAATAAGATATTCGGTTTCATTAATTAAACAATTTAAGGTATCAGTTATTGATTTTTGTATATTAGATGTTTTATTATTGATTAACTTTGTATCATTTTCTATTGATTGATTATAAGGAATAAAATGAAAATCATCGATATACTTTTGAGTAAACAATACTTGATCTAATAAATGTAGTAATGTATGTGAACTAAACAAAAAAAAAAAAAAAAAATTAGTTGCTAAGTAAATGAAAACTCTGTTATAAAGGGTAATCATTCAAATAATAAGTAGATGTATAAATATTACATGATTGATGTAAGGATAGTCCATAGGTGAAGTTAAAGAAGCTTTAAGAAGCCCAAAAGGAACCGGACATATTCTATCCAATCAGCTTTTGAAAGAATATCCTAGAATCACTACGTATAGCTTCTCTATTGGGCGAATGCTGATAACTCCCTGTATGCGGATTGGATAATAATAATGATGATTTTGTTTCTATTAAAAACTATAAATACCTAACAGTTTTGTATCATAATCGATACTGTTTGGAATAATAATCCTTCTACTTGTCTTCTGTCTTCTGACAGAAGAAATCCAAGTTCGAGATATAATTGAAATGAATGTATAATGATAATACTAAAGAAAATTACATGTCCTTTGATACCTTCAAATAATCATCAGAAACTCTTACCAATAGCTCTTCTCATCTGTCAAGAATAGATTTATTTAAGATTCATGAAGAATTTGGCGACTACTTTGAGATTAAAGAACGTGTCATCGAGGTAGAATAAAACTACAATTTAGCTAATTGGCTAGAAGGTGAATTGCGTACAATACCAAGTAGCCGATACGCAGTGATTAAGAGGTACAAAAGAAATCTATGCTTCAATCTTTCCTGTTTATTGAGATATAATGTTATTCAGTTTAATAAAGATTGTTTGATAAAGCCTTATCGTCATTGAGGATCACAAGATTAACCCCGAGTTACAACATCTTATTGCGTATATGAAGAAACGTACAAAATAACTTGTATTTGCGTGTAGTGGAGAACATTATTTTACCACTGACATAATGTCATAACTCCGTTTTTGATAACTCGGTATTCAAGGAAAACTCGTAATAAAAACACTGTTGATGCCAGGGTTAGATGTAACGGCATTACTGCATGAATTATAGCCGCGTTCCGTTAGTGCTTGTTAAATAATCCATAACTGTTTGATTAGTGGTCGTTATTAATCACCGAAACAGATAGATAGGAATTCTAAGGCACAAATCCCATAGTGGTAGAAGTAGTAAGAGTATAAGCAGTAATTGGAAAGATTAGGGTTTGAAGATGTTATTCAAGGAGTATATTCCAGTGAAACAAATGTGGAAATAGAAAAAAGATAGAGACATGAATAATCCAGAAGATTAGAATTTGGTAGAACACAAAATGTGGATGCACCTTTGCCATTGAGCCATGCCATCCAAGGTCTCTAACCATCACGTTACTCAACGTAACTAAATACATTTCTGAATATCCAACTTTGAGTTATAACTTTAATATAACGGTTAATAGTATGTCTTGTGGTCTTGAGTGCTGTTAGAGATATGAGGGCAATTATCACTTCCTGGTTGCCCACACCATGGAAGGGTTTTTCTAGAGGTACCTAAAAAGGAAATTGGGTTAGAAGTAGTCCTATTGACCTGAGAGCGTGACCGCAGTGCCCAAGGGACAACTGTTCGAGGTCGGTCACACGCGACCTTTTTGTGGGTAGTTTTGTGTTAACTCCGTACTTGTTGGGACCTTACCACCGGAGACGGATATCCGTGGGATAAGGCGAGGTGTGCATTTTTAGGGTCGACCTTTTCTAACCCCATCCCTCCTTGTGGGAAAGCAGCATCGCTGTTGTGCTGGTTGTCTGAAGGAAGCACCTAACTACCGTCACACCTATGTACAATCAGAAGTGAGCAGTAAGACTTCGCCTTCGGACCTTGAGTTTGCTGCTTTTAGTCTTAACGCTCTTCAAACGACCTGTCTGGCATGGTAGGACCTTGAGGAATGATTGGTCCAGCAAGTATAGCTCGATTGGTTCATCACGATAGGCAAACCCGACCGCCACGTCAAGGTAGTAGCAACGGTCAGGGGTTAATAGTATACACAACCTCTGACCGCTTAAACTTAAATAAACTAGTAAAAATGAAAAGATGCATATAGTCCATCTCTTATTACCCTTATATGGTAGAAGTAGTAAAAGTATAAGCAGTAATCGGAAAGATTAGGGTTTGAAGATGTCAATCAACGAGTATAATCCAGTGAAATAAATTTGCAAAGCGAAAAAAGATGGAGACATGAAGAATCCATAAGATTAGAATTTGTCAGAATACAAACAGTGGATGCACCTTCGCCATTGAGCCATGTTATTCAAGGTTTCTAATTATTGCGTTACTCAACGTAACTAAATAATTTTTTGTATAACTGTTAATAGTATACACAACCTCTGACCGCTTAAACCTAAATAAACTAGTAAAAATAAAAAGATGCATGTAGTCCGTCTCTTATTACACTTATATAGATATATATAAGGGTAAAATACATGCACAGGATTGGCAAAGCAAGGATCGCATTTCTACAATTGAAGAGCATATGGAACTCATTTATTTATTTTATTTATTTAAACACAAATATTGGTACAAGGAAGCACCAGATACATATGCGCCATACAAATCTCATTCGATTTGCTTGAGGGCTGTGATACCGCTCAGGTGCCCGAACTGAAGCAGGTGGTTTTCTTAGGGGACCACACCCCGAGCCTTCGACCGAAAGATCTGATCCACAAGGCAGTGGAACATCGTGAGGAGATGCAGTCCCATGGTAGTCGGTGATCAACGATTGATTCGTACGCCATTTGTTCCCTCAGGATACTGGAGCCCATGTGCACCATTGGTTTGGAATCAGGGTTTTCCAACTCCCCTAGGTAGACCCTCCATGTCCACCAACCCAGTTAAAGCGACGGGCATTCGCTTTTCGTCCTCTCAATTTCGTAAACAACAGCCCCGCCACGAGAAGGAAGTGAGTAGGACTTCCCTGGCAGAGGCTATATATTCGCGTGGCCATATGAGAGTATTTCGAGAGGGAGAGCGGACTCTTCCCACTCTCGGCCGTACCAGGGCATTTGGGGGCATATGGAACTCAAAACAACTGTCAACTAACTTCAAAGTGAGAATCTTCAATACGAACGTCAAGACAGTCAGTCCCATTGTACGGAGCTGAAACGTGGAGAACTACTGAATCCATCGCCAAGAAGGTACAAGTATTTATAAACAGTTGTCTTCGCAAAATACTCAATATTCACTGGCCGGATACTATCAGCAACAGCGTTTTAGGAGAGAGGACAAATCAGCTTCCAGATGAAGAGGAAATTAGGAAAAGACGTTGGAAGTGGATCGGACATACATTAAGGGAAACCACCAATGTGCATTACAAGGCAATCCCTAACTTGAAATCCGGAAGGGAAGTAGAAAAGAGGAAGGCCAAAGAACACATTACACCAGGAAATAAAAGCAGATATGAAAAGGATGAATAACAACTGCGAAGAACTGGAAAGAATTGCCCAGGAGAGAGTTGGATAGAGAATGCTGGTGTGCGGCCTATGCTCCTCCACGAGGGTTAACAGGCGTAAGTACGTAAGTAAATAAAATACATACACAGTTACTTTGGTTATATATGAATTGATCAAAAAACAAAGATCTAAATAAAACCCTTTACTTACCTAGAACGTATTTCAATCATTAATTGATTCGATATAGTATAATTCATATTTACATATATACATATACCTTTAAATATACCATTTGTAATTAAATATAATAATAAATATTTATTTAATTTATATATATTCCATATACATAATTTATTTAATTTTAATTCTAATTGATTAATCATCAATAATTGTTGCTGTGTAGTAACTAATCCCTTAGTAATTATCCATTGTTTATAAAATCGATATATACATAGGGGGAACCAATTGATCGATAAAGTTGTTGATATGAGCGAGAAATAATTTTGTAAATTATAATAATTATATATAAGATGATGTAATGATATAATAAATGGATGAAATAAATGTAATATATATGAGTTCGAACCATGAACTATATGGATACTTAAATGGATAGTAATATGATCATTATCATTATTATTATTTATATGATCATCATTATTGAAAAATAGATTATCTGATGTATAAGCAAATAAATTTAGATCAATTTGTTGATTAGAAGGAAATTTTTGTAAATCAATCATAATTTTGGGGGAAAACCAAGAAGTAGATGAAGTCAAAGAGTGAATGACATGTGGATGAAGTGAAGCGATGAATTCATCCGTTGAATAATTTCTTTTATCAATCTTCATAGATAATCTAAAACAAATTAACCAACGGACAGCCATATTTGATGGATTTATGGAACTCCTTGGAATATTAATTAATAAAGGAGTTTGATGAATAATAAAATTAGGTAACCAATCAATATTATTATTTATATGAAATGGTGAATATGTCCAAGAAGTTATACTACCAGAGTTACTTGTAAGCAAAGATGAAATATTTATTCGGTGATTATCTCGAAGAATAAATAAATTTGTAGGATAAGTCGTTGAAGTATGATCTGATTCATTGTTATAGTTATTATTTAATAAGATAAATGTTCCTTGAAAACATTGTCTTATCATTAATGTATCTAAATAGAGAGAATTGATCAATTCTTTAATACTGAAATCAGGATTCTATATTAAATAAAAAGAATAAGGAATAGAGAATATGATTAGATCGTTGATGGATATATACAAATAAACGTACATTATGTGTTCATCTAGTAATAACTAAAATTGTACTCAGTCAGTCAGTCAACTACAACGTAGGACCAGGCACATTTATGCATCGGTCCAAGTTGCCATACTTCGTTAGCACAACAAGATGAACACCGGATTCATTAAAGTAGTTAATTTAATGGTGGTAATATATAAAAGAAAGATTGTATATAAGGATATAGTATAGGAAGGAAGACAGATATAAAGCAATTTTAATTTCATAGTTTAAGGGAAGATAAAGAGTGTATACACCTATGCCATTGTGATAGATTCTGAGCCATTAATTCTTGAATGTTGATATAGTCCTATCGATAAGATTTGTGATGTGGTCATTGGGGTGAATGACTACCTACAATATTGCCCAACATCTCATAATGCCCGAAAAGTTGAGTTCAGTCTTCAGTCTTCAGTAATAAGGATAGTAGGTTGATGAACCTGTGTTAATCCTGACAGATTTCCTTCCAGTGAAGGTCCAGCTTCTTTTTGAAAATGTTCACTGATGGTGCTGATACCACTTGTTCTGGTAAAGCGTTCCAATCATTGACCACTCGATGAGAAAAACGGGACCCCACCTTTAGTTTATTAGATCGCGGTTTCAGAACCTTCTTGCTATGACCTCGGAGATTATTAGTGCTGGAGAGAGCAAAAAGATAAGACATATTAACACCCAGATCATAATTAAAGATACGAAATGCCAGTATAAGGTCACCTCGCGTCCTACGATAAGATAAGGGGAAAAGATTTAGACGTTTTCAACGCACATCGTAAGGGAGTTTAGAAAGACCCTTTACTAATTTTGTCCCTACACGCTGGACACGCTCAAGCGATTTAGTATCCTTTATCAGACAAGGGCTAGCTGCTTGGATACAGTATTCTAAGTGTAGCCTTACATAGGTGGGATATAAAATTCGAAACATCTCCTCGTCAAAGCATTTAAATGCTCTGCGAAGCGACCATAGCGCGCGAAAGCCTTTGGAAGCAACCGCATTGCAGTGCGTAGTAGTTTTCAAGTCATGACTTATAATTACTCCTAAGTCTTTGTGCTCATGAACGCGTGGCAGAGATGTACCATTAATGGTATAATGGTAACTAATATCGTGCCCGATGTGCATGAACACGCTCTTCCTGGAATTAACTTCCAGGCCCCAATCATGAGCCCACCTAACTAATTCGTCTAAATCTGCTTGCAGATAACAACGATCAGTCTCATTTCTTATTGTTCTCCAGATTTTAACATCATCCGCAAACAATAACGTCGACGACTTAAGTAATAAAGGTAGTTCATTAATGTGCAGAAGGAAAAGTAAAGGGCCCAAGATGGTGCCTTGGGGTACACCACTTTTGACCGGTTTCCATTCGGATAGAGTTCCATTGACTCTCACTCTCTGTCTGCGGTCACATAAGAAGCTTCCTATCCATTCCTGTATAGCACCTGTTATACCAAAGCTCGAGAGCTTTTGCATAAGACCTAAGTGTGAAACCTTATCAAACGCTTTGCTAAAATCTATGAATATCACGTCGACAGACTGGCCGTTGTCTAGGGCAGCTGTCCAATCCTCTCTCGCAATGAGTAAGTTAGTCAAGCATGAATGCTTGTTACGAAACCCATGTTGCTCGGGAGTTAACAGATTGTACGAATCTATGTGGCTCAGTAGCTTAGCCCGAATTAATTTTTCAAGTAACTTAACTACTATACTGTTCAGGCTAACAGGCCGGTAGTTAGATACTATCCGTCTCTGACCATCCTTAAATATAGGACTAACTATGGCGTCTTTCCAGTCTCTAGGTAGTTGAGCCTGTGAAAGGGACATGTTGAAGAGCATCGTGAGCGGTCTTGAGATAATGTCCGCAAGCGACGACAGTAAACGTGGGTGTAACCCATCGGGGCCCGGTATCTTACAAGGTTTTAGGTTAGTTATCAAAGGAAGAACAATATCCTCTGTCACGTGTAAAGGTCCTATGGCTGGTATCTCATTGTCAACGGGACAAGTAGTTGTAACACTACACGTAGAGTAGACTTCACTGAAATAGTTAGCAAATGTCTCCGCTTTCGCTAGATCAGATTCAGCCAATAAAGCTGAATTTTCGCTTAACAGTAACGAGGGGATACCATCACTACGTTTCGTCCGCCTTTTAACATACGAAAACAGTCGCTTCGGACAGGTACGGCTATCGTATGCCAACTGTCGTTCGTAAGCCGTGCGGGATTTAGCTATGGTCTTTTTACATATATTCCGGATTTTTTTATATTCGCACTTAAATGATGCCTGACCTGTTGACAAGAATAAGTCTCAGAAGTGTTTCCTACGCTTCAACAGCTTCCGGGTTTCCTTATTAATCCATGGAGGGCAATATGATAGCTTACGTGCTGACCATGGGATAAACGGTTGAGTTACGGATTCGAACGTAGACTTAAACCTATTCCATGCATCATCAATCGATCCATCAGCATCGACCGACCAGTCAATCGAGATAGCATAGTCCCTGATTGCCGGAATATTAGCTCTCCAGATATTAGGACGGGGTGGAGCTGATGCAAATTCTATACCACGTATCCGGAACTTAAAGGAAAGTACGACATGGTCACTATTCACCAGTGGGGGAAGGTGTTGAATGTCGACGATATCTTCACAGTGGTGTGTGAGGACAAGGTCTATCAATGACGGATTATGTTCCAAGTCTATATGCGTCGGCTTAACGATACATTGTACAAGTGCACATTGAATAATTGATGACAGAAGGACGCTATCGAAACCCCCACCTGGAGCTGTGAGCTCTATCCAGTTTATATGGGGTGCATTGAAGTCTCCAACGATGAGACAAGATTCTGCTTTACTCCAAGAACAGACGTGTCTTAGGATAAAGTCGTCAGCGAGACAACACGGACTACGATATATTCCTCCTATCGTCACTAACCCGTTTCTAGACCTAATTGTACAACATACTACCTCACACGTACCACTTACATACGCCTCCGATATGATCGAGTTAATGCAGAAGTGGTCCCTAACATATAATATTATGCCTCCTCCCTTGCGACTTCTGACTCTATCACTTCTGATACAGATGTAGCCTGAAATGACTGGAGAATAGTCTATATCTACAGTGAGCCAAGTTTCGGTGATAACAATTATATCCGGATTTAAGTCGTCTACCATCAAACTTAGCTCAGACATCTTATTCCGAAGACTACGAGCATTCGTGTAACACACATCTAAGGTGTTTTTGGAGACATACGTTCTACCCACACAGGTCTCGGAAGCATTGGCTTCCAAGACCTGACTACCCGAAAACCCTTAATCGTAAGGTTCGCTTCACCGTTTAGCTTTCGAGTTTTTAACTCTGTTAGGGCATTCTTCCACTTGGTCCGATCCTCAAGTGGCCAGTCAGGTCGAATACGAATGTTTGAGTCACGAGTTTTGCGTGAGTTATTTAGTAATACGTCCCTTTCCTCAAAATTACCGAGTACTAATTTAAGGATCCTTCTCTGTTGGGTTTCGCCTCCAACATACTTACCAAGTCTGATGACTTTCGAGATATGTACCCCTAGGACCTCATCGGGCAGTATATTTCTGATGAGAGATCCCACTAACTGCAGGTCGTGGGCATGTCTTTTAGCGGGATCGGTGTCTTTCGATTCTGCCAAGTTCCAGATGATTACACTAGGCACCTGTTTAACTTCCTTAAAAGTCGTGTTCACGGCCTTTGACCGTGACGTCAGATCCTGCCGGTTAGCTACCGGCTTCTTACTGTTAACTTTCTTTATAACAGTGTCATGTGGGTCGAGCGAGTGACTCACAACAACATTCGGTGAAGTTAAACTGTTTCCATTCACAACAGTATTAAATATTTTCTGACATTTGGACTTGAGCGGAGTTGCCTGATGCGCAGGACGTGAGTCCAACGAGGACTTATCGACTATACGCGCGCTTTCTTTGGGTATTTTTCCGTCTCTTTTGCGTTTCCGCGTAATCCATTTCCCACCAGTCTCAGCATCCAGATTGGAATTACTCTGGACGATAGTGGTTCTAGCCGGGTCCTCAGTCGCTGCTAAAGCAACTGGTCCCTCAGTACTTAATGGCATGGCTTTCATTGGTTGTATCGGAGAAATTTTTGCATCATGTTGCGAAATTGGGTGTCTGGTACCTGCCATGGCAGCATTTACGACACTGATACAATCTTCGTTATCAGTATCCATGTTGCCGGCACGGCCTACGTCGACCTTTTTAGCTAACGCTAGAAGGCTGATGGCTTCCTGAATGAGTAATGTCTTGCTTGAGCAACAAAACATACAGAGCCAATGAGAATTTGGTTTCGAGCACCTTTTATAGGCAGCAGGGCTTAAGCGGGTGCACATTTTGTGAAACCACTTCTTACATTCGTCACATTGCATCCCTTCTTCCACGGGGAATAAGCAATATGGCTGTCCACACTTGTGTACAGAGCCGACCATCTTAGAATGAAGTAAAATGATAGGCAAGGTAGATATGTAAGACAAATCACAACCTTAATCAAATAAACAAGCCGCAGTCGACCAAGAATGCTTTGATGTAGTAAATACACAAAAGCAGGATCAAAACACACAAATACAATGTCACGTTAACTGAAATAAATTCAATTAAAGTGTAAACGGTAGTTTTGATACGTAATTTACGATCAAAACAGTGAACTAAACTCAACGAGAAACAATACCACTATCCTTTTAAATAGCGCGCCTTTATTACTGGTGTCAATATTACAACATGGTCAATAGAAGATGGTTGAGACTAACGGGTTAAACAAATATGACATTGGTCATTACTCAGTGATTAATCGATTTTACAGCTACTCATAAGTGGACCATTGCAATAGCTGATAATTATTAACTCATATGAACTACTGGCCGACGTTGATTGTACCATAAAGCATAAACATTTGGAATTTATTTACTATATATCAAATGATATTTTAAGATTGGATGTGGTAAATATGAGATCTTCAAGTATATTTCTTGAATAATCTACGTGTTTAAGGTCAGTGAATTTTGGGTTTCCGAAAATATTCTGTAAGGTCTATTCATGAGATAAAATGGTGAATGTATTTGGTGGAGTTCCCAGAGAACAAAGATTAAATCAGTGATTACTTATTAAGGAAACAAATTAACGCTATATAGTTAAAAAGTGCTGAAGATGGCTACAGAGCAAACGAGCGATCATAGAAGTATGTAAATGATAGATAAAATTTATCTAATGACAATAATACTTACCGTGAACAGTGAAACTGCTTTTTCCATCTCACCCATATCGAATATCAGTGAAATATATTGAAGAATTACCACACAATGGATAAGTGTACTGTCTGAGCTAAATGAAGAAGGAAAACATTCTCGAAAGTGTTATGAAGCATGAAGTTTCATAAGCATATAGAAATCTAATAGAAGTTTACGTACTTTTTTTAATATATCATTCTTTGGTAATAAGAATAAAAGGTCGTTCGACTTGAATCAATCCCTTCATCCTGTTTTCTAGTGGAGATCCAGCTTCTCTCCAAAATTGTTCACTGACAAGGTTGATACCACACGTTCGAGTAGGAAGTCCCAGTTATTAACTACTTGATGAGATATAAAAATGAGGTTGTTGAGTAGTAGTAGGTCGCCCAGGGCATCGTATATTAGGGATACTATAACTATTAGGAATACTTAAAACGGTGGTACTGGCCGGTAGCTTGAAGGTTCGTTGTATCAGTCACCTTCGAAAACAAATGTGCTTTGCTAGCTTCCAACTGTTTGGACCACTTTGACTCGATAAATGTGAGATTACACTAAGAGCTATTGTCAAGGTTCAGGCCAATTCTCTTGGTTTAGCTAAGTAACTCATGTCCAAGCCATGCGACATGTCCCTGGTTAGGTGTAGTAAGACTGATTTTGAACTCTTTGTCTTGATTGTAATTTCTCACACGGATTTCTAGCTCTCATTTGAACCTATAGAGTACGTTAATTTTTCAAGTCCACTTACACGTGCACTTGAAAGAAATTTAGCGTGTTTCAAACTTCTTTCATAAAAGCCCAACTGTCTAGTCATCGCACTGAGTCTTTGTCACAAACTGACATCAACTATTACGCCAAAATCTAAGGCTATTTTTAATCTCATTGGTTTGTCCATAGATCATAATCTCGCCCGCTAACTCTGCCTAGTTATTAAAGAAATTATATAAAGGTAGTACACTGACAACTCGACTTATACATGATATCGAGATACACAGAAGTGTTGAATTAACATACTTTGACCACCACGTAGAATCGGCAGCATTTAATAGTCGCGATAATCAAATCGCAGCTGTAGCGTACTAGGCCAAAAATGTGCGCATCAGCAGATACAATTTTCAATTTCAGTTCGCATATTCAAAGAAACATGGAAAGATAATATTTGTAATTTTTAACTGATGTTAGAGTTCGATGACAGTTTAAATCTACTAGCAGAAGGTGCCAGTACTACTTATTTATTTAGATGTCCGATAATTTACGACTAGACGTAAGATACAAAACTCCAGACAAAGACAATTTAATTCCAGCTCTTGGTTTCAACGAATGTCCTGTCAAGTTGTCCACCACGGACAGAACAAAAACCTAAGTAACAATAATACCGAGGTTATCATTCAGTAAATATTAAGCTAATATTAAATCACGTAAGTTATACCAAGATAGTGAGAATTAGTCAATTCGACCAAGAAAGACCTTACACCATTTTAGTCTCTCCCGTTGAACTCTTTCAGTGTCATGTACTGCATGGTTTTTAAATTAGGATTCTCTTACTGAACTCTATATTTTAATTGTGATCTCATATAAGTTCTGTATAGGAATTTCTGAATTTTGAAGTGACCTACAAATAACCCATAAAATCTGAAAACCTTTGTCAGTGTCCGTCTCATGGTTATGCTTATTTCTGAGATTTTCACTTCCTATAACCATCAAGTCTTTGAAACCAGTAACTTTAAAGAAAGCGATTTCATTTATTATACAGTCATTTACATCATCTCAATAAATAATTTGCATAGCTAGGTTCTTGGTTAAACGAAACTCAAACGAAATGAAATAATGACGATATCATCAATAAATAAAATCTGAACATGTGTATGTAACAGTTGAAAAAGAAATAAATGAAATAGAGAGACAAAACGTTTATATAAAGACATAGACATTATTACTGGGAGGCACCAAACAGATAGGCTTCACATAAGCCATTTGATTTGTGCCCAAATTGAAATAGATCTTTTTCTTGGGAGGCCACACTCCGAGCATTTGGACTAAGGGTCTAATCCACAAGGCTCAGTGGAGTAATGTTGGGAGATGCAGTCTCATGTTAGTTGGAAACCAACGATAGGTTCATACGTCGTTTTATCCTTGTGGATACAGGAGCCCATGCACACCATTAGTTTGGGATCAGGGGTTTCCAACCCCCCTGAATGGATCATCCGTGTCCACCAACCCCTCTAAAGCACTGGACATCTGCCTTCGTCGTCTTATTTTCGTAAACAACAAGGGTGCGGCTACAAGGCAGTGAGTAGGATTTCCCTGTTGGTGACTGTATACACGTGGATATGTGAGATCATTTCGACATGGAGAGCGGACTCTCCTCACTCCGGCCGTGCCAGAACAGGTTGGTAGAAAACTTTGAAGAACTTTTGAATAGGCTAACCCCACTGGACCTACCGGACATCCAAGTAACATACAGAGACCTTCCTATGGCTGACACTAGATGAAGCACTGAAGTCACATATAGAAGTAACTGCAAACATGATTCACCTTTTATTCAAGAAGATTTGGGAGGAAGAACAAGTGCCACATATATACTGGAAAGAAAAACACCTTCTCAACATAACAAAGAAAAGAGATCTGAGCGAATGTGCGAACTACACAGTCATCACACTACTATCAGTATCAGGAAACGTTTTCAACAGAGTGTTGCTGAACCATATCAAAGATTCAGTACACACCAAGCTTCCAGATCAACAGGTTGCATTCCATAAGGATCGCTCGTGTACTGACCACATCACCACACTACAGATCATTGTTGAACAATCCATTTTAATGGAACTTATCACTAAACATCAACTTCCTTGACAACGAGAAAGCATTTAATAGTGTGGGCAGGAGAACATTATTGAACCTTCTTCAACAATATGGAGTGAGTAGGCGAGCTCTTCAACATCATTAGAACTTATACTACAGACTGAACTACAAAGTCATGAATAGAGGACAGCTGACAGATGCACAAGGGAAAAAGCAACATCTTCAAATAACACACACAGAACGCCAACCAAGTCAATCACGCATGATGGAGAAACTGTGAGACAGGTGCAAACGTTTAAATACCTGGGCAACAGTAGCATCGATGAACAAGGAGGATTTGATGCAGGCATAAGGGAGAGGATTTGCACAACAAGGGAAACATTCTTACAATTGAACAACATATGGAACTCAAAACAAATGCCTGTAAGCCAACATGAACGTCACAATCTTCAATACGGATGTCAATACAGTTCAACTGTACAAAGCTCCTCCGGGGGCTACTGCCGGTCCCAAGCCCACACAAAGGAGGAAAGTTGGGCATGGGATTAGCGACCCCACCCTGTAGAAAATCAAACCGCTAAAAAACGCTAACCGGAAAAAATTATTCAAACCATTTAAATTCTGCCTTTCAAGTTGAAGGAATAATTATGACTCCTCAGAATGGAATCCGAGTTCCTTCGGAAGTCACGAGGCCGATGCACCTTCTAACCACCAGAGCAACAATTTTTATAGGCACATGGAATATCTGGACAATGTGGGGAACCGTAAGAGTCTTTGAAATTGTTACAGAAATGGGGAAATATAACCTGGAGGTGCTTGGAATCAGTGAAACAC
This sequence comes from Schistosoma mansoni, assembly GCF_000237925.1. NCBI lineage: Eukaryota > Metazoa > Platyhelminthes > Trematoda > Strigeidida > Schistosomatidae > Schistosoma > Schistosoma mansoni. The sequence goes on along the minus strand of NW_017386038.1, from coordinate 121,045 downwards.
ATTGGACGCAGGTTGGACAACAACGACTGGCTTCAGGAGAGCTTCTGTTATACTCCGGTCATGAAGAAGGAAATACCCAACATACACAAGGAGTGGCATTGATGCTGTCCAGAAAAGCACAAAATGCACTTATTGGATGGGAATCTCATGAGCCAAGGATCATCAAAGCCTCCTTCAAAACAAAGAAAGAGGACATTACAATGAACGTCATCCACTGTTATGCACCTACGAACGACTACGATGAAGACGCTAAAGACCAATTCTACGATAGGCTGCAGTCGATCTTCGAGAAGTGCTCAAACAAGGACCTGACCATTCTGATGGGAGATTTCAATGCCAAGGTTGGAATGGACAACACTGGATACGAAGACGTCATGGGACGACATGGACTGGGAGAAAGGAACAAAAATGGTGAGAGATTCGCAAACCTATGTGCTTTTAACAAACTGGTCATAAGCGGTACCATATTCCCACACAAATGTATACAAAAACTCATATGGACTTCGCCGAACCACACAACACAGAATCAAATCGACCATATTTGCATCAATACAAAGTTCAGGATGACGATGGAGGATGTGGGAACTAGGAGAGGAGCTGATATGGCATCAGATCATCACTTGCTGGTCACCAAGATGAAACTGAAACTCAAGAAGTACTGGAAAACGGGGAAGACAACATCACAAAAGTTTGATACGGCTTTTCTTCGGGATACTAACAAAATCAACCAATTCATGATAACTAACAACAAAAGGTTCGAAACTGTACAGGATCCACTGAAAGAAGAAAAGACTACTACGGAGGACAATGGGAACGGGATGAAAGAAGCATTAACTTCAGTGTGTCAGGGTGTTCTGTGTCGCAAGTAGCATCATCACAAGGAATGGATCTCTATGGGAACCCTGAACAAGATTCAACTAAAGAGGAACAAGAAGACAGCAATTAACAACAGTCGAACACGAGTGGAGAAAGTGTAGGCCCAAGCAGAGTACGCAGAAGTAAAGAAGCAAGTGGAGAGGAACATCAGAACCGACAAATGTAAACATGTGGAAGATTTAACAATGACGGCTGAAAAGGCTGCAAAAGAAGAAAACATGAGACAATTGTATGATACAATAAAGAAATTCGTTGGAAACTAGTAAAGTACTATTTGAAAAAAGTGCAATTCTGTCCCCAGCTTCTGGTATGCAATGCAATATGATGACAAGCATCGAATGGATAAAGCCCACTCTGGCCAAAAATTTGTTGGAAAACGATATGGATCTTAAGGACGACCAGTCGTAAACGAATTCATCAGGGCAAGCTAATGTAACACTTGAAGAGAAATGCCAGACAACTCAGCTGTGTTTAAAGTTGGTTCTGTCAATATTGATTAGACTAACAATGAAAGCCCTTAATCTTAATTAAATAAATTAATCAACGCAACATTACTAAAAAGCATCTACTAAGTTGACAAATATTTTCTGTTATCAGTAGAATTTCAGTCGTTTTGATTATGAAGGAGTTATCTCTGAAGGTAATTCGAGATGGTTGGGCACTATCACGGCTTAGTTGAATTTAAAAATGTAGCAGATGAACTTCAGCTCACTGATCAATAAGCTAGACGCTCGCCAAGTGATCCAAAGGTCCTGGGTTCGATCCCTTACGGGGATTTAAATGTGCACCACAGAAGGACAGAATAAATGTCCATTCTTTCATAATTTTCAATGGTTTCCCAACTAAGGTTGATCCTAACCTCAATAATATTCTCCATTATAGTTGACATTACTAACTTATTAGAATTACGGATTATAACAATAGTTAATGTGAGACTAACTAAATCATTAGGTGAAATTGAATTCTATAGAAACTGATAATTATTGATAGAAAAAACGTTAATTACTTTCGGAGCCAAAGGAGAAGAGGAAGACTAATGAACACATTTCACTGAGACATGGAGACAGACATGAGAAGAATGAACAAAATTTGGATAGAACTAGAAAGGAAGTGGCAGGACAAAGTGGGTTGGAGAATGTTGGTCGGTGACCTATACTCGATTGAGAGTAACAGGTGTAAGTAAGTAAGTAAGTTATTTAGTTGTCAACATCAGAGCCAGTGAGAGATACAATCAAAATAAAGAAGTAAACAATGACAGAATAAAGATCAACAAAAACCTGTATTGACCTGCTTTTCTCGACGAGAACGCGATTAGTATAATGGAAACAATTATTATTATAACCAATTGTACCAGTGATTGTTTTACTGTACTCGTTGTTGTTTAACTGTATCAAAATCACTTTTCGTTCGGTCGTCCGCCTTGTTCGCCCGAAATTTCTTACACTGTGCCCTTATTGCCTGTACTCGTTGGCACGTCTCGATATTCCTTCGATGCCACGAGATCGCCAATAAATATATTCTATCTGGACCAGTTACAGTCTTCTGATTTACGAGCTAGAGAAGGAACCAAGTAGTTATCTGGCGCGTAATCGTATTGTAATGGTGATCATAGTCAATCGAGACTCGACGCCATCTACAAACCAATCAACATCGAGGTCCATAGGATAAGCTGTGAGCCATATATGGTGAATTTCGAACGCTTCACTTCTACCTAAAGTTTGTGCCGATAATGTCGTTTCAGAAGAACGATGAGAGCTTCACTACCAAATCAACCATCTAGCTCAAAGAACAAAACTTCATCTAAAACATCAGAACACATAACATCAAATTAGAAAAAAACAACAATATTTTATCGAATAGATTTGTCCATAGTTTAAAAGAACACAAACAGACTGAAATATGCTGCTAATTATCATCAGTATTAATTGTATGTTAAACAAAGAAAACAAAAAAAAATATCAAATAATAATGAGAAATAAGTAGTATGTTATCAGATATGGTTACATTTGTGTTGTTTATAATTAATATCAGAAGGGGGCTATTGCGGAGATTTAGTATTTTCATAGTTGAAAGCGTGAGTCAATTGAAGCTAGACAACTAGGGAAAACCTGGGAGCACTGGACGGCCGTTTCATCCTATTGTGGGACTCCTCAACAGTGCGCATCCACGACCTCGCCTCGCGAGATTTGAACCCAGGACCTACCAGTCTTGCGTCAGAGTACTTATGCGATTGACCACAGAGCCGGTCGCCATCCGATGGTGTTTATGTCTAACTTCAACCAATCCCTGAAGTTGAGCAACCATTCACCGATTGTTTTCAGTAAGTTGATATCTCACAACAGATGTGGTTTGAACTCCACTGGTCACTGCTTCTCGCTAGAACTCCTGGATATACCTCTCGAGGTGAGTTAGTTTTTTTTGTTTTATCAATAAAATTATCAGAAAGGGTTTTTGTGGATTTTGTTCGAATCTCGCGAGGCGAGGTTGTGGATGCGCTGGGACGTTGAGGAGTCCAACAGTAGGACGAAACAGCCGTCCAGTGCCTTCAGGTTTTCCTTGGTGGTCTAGATTCAATTGAGTCATACTTTCAATTATCAATAAAAAACAAACAAATAATTTGTTTTTATTACTAAGTTGAGTTATACATTATGCTTTCCTTTTGTGTATTATTAGAATAATAAAGTGTCAGTGAGTAATTTAGTTGATTCAATGGTAAAGTGCTCATTGATATCTGTTGTGATCTTGAGAATTTAATGTCAAGATTAAATTATATATGATTTAGTCAACAGAACTACCTCCAGCCACCATCTTATCTTAACATAGTGAACGCAATGTCGAGTCACCTAGATTAGTGGCCACATTGAAACTTGATCGATAGGATTCAATCTATACTAAGAAGGACCTGACATACATGACATTGATCACCAACCAGTTGTTAATCAACTGTGAATGATTTAGAGAGTTGTTCAATGTATATAAAATAATGATCTTAAACATTTGATTAGACAATTAGTTGGACAGCTAGGATGCAGCTGGACGATCTAGACTTCGCAGATGATATGGCTCTTATATCACACACGCAACAACAAATACAGAAGAAGACAACTAGTGTAGCAGCAGCCTCAGCAGCAGTAAGTCTCAACATACACAAAATGAAAAGCAAGATTCTCCGATACGACAATACATGCACCAACCAAATCGCACTCGATAGAGAAGCTTTGGATGATGTAAAAACCTTTATATATCTGGGCAGCATCATTGATGAACACGGTGGATCTGATGCAGATGTGAGGGCGAGGATCGGCAAAGCAAGAGCAGCATATTTACAATTGAATAACATCTTGAACTCAAAACAATTTTCAACTAACACTAAAGTCACAATTTTCAATACAAATGCAACACAGTACTACTGTATGGGGCGGAGACATGGAGAACTACGAACGACTTCATCCAGAAGATACAGGTGTTTATTAACACTTGTCTACGTAAGAAACTTCAGATCCGTTGACCAGACACTATCAGCAACATTCTACTATGGGAAAAAACAAACCAGATTACATCCAGTGGAGGAAGAAATGAGGAAAAAGCGGTGGAAGTGGATAGGACACACATTGAATAAATCACCCAACTGTGTCACAAGACAAGCCCTCACATGGAATCCTGAAGGTCAAAGGAGAAGAGGAAGACCCAAGAACACATTACGCCGAAAGATGGAGACAGACATGAGAAGAATGAACAAAATTTGGATAGAACTAGAATGAAAGGCCCAGGACAGAGTGTGTTGGAGAATGCCGGTGGGCGGCTTGTGCTCGATTGGGAGTAACAGGCGTAAGTAAGTAAGTAAACAATTACTAAACCATTATTTTAATCATCTCAACACAACGAGATTTATTTGTGGCATAAATTCGTAGGTACTAAAACAACAACCAACTGGTCAAAACAGATTGGATAAATGCATTATGAATTACTTATGTTCAAAATGTTACGTTTAGATATGCGAGGGAAACGAGGAAAAAAGAATCCCAGAAACGATTTATTTTAGTTTTTATACAAATTTCAAAAAGGAATGAATTCAATAGTTGAATTCGTGAGTCGATTAAAACGAAACTGAAGGTCCTAGGTTCGGATCTCGCGAGGCGGGATCGCGAATGCGCACTGCTGAAGAGTCGCAGAATAGAACGAAACAGCAGTACAGCGCTTCCAGGTTTTCGATGGTGGTCTAGCTTTAACCGACACATGAATTCAACTATTAAATCACTACGATCTCCACAAAACCTACTTCAGATCAAAATGAATGACTTAAATTTTTTTCTCACATAAAATGTACGATAGAAGTATCTTTATGGTAAACAATGTCTGGTCACACAATATTTGAAATTTCTAAAATGTATTATTTTTGTTTGTAAATTCTTACTGAACGACATATAGACAGGTAGAGACTTATAAGCAAAGATGAATGGTGGCTGGTAACGGAATCCAGGACGCACGTTTCGTCCTAATTAGAACTCGTCAGCAGAATGTACCTGCATCTCAAAGTTGATGTTCACTCTTGAACTCGAACCCAGCACCGTTCGCCTCAAACTAAAATATTATAACTAAAACAATGAAAGTACTTAATCAAATACAAACAATCTAAACCATTTTGTTAAAAATAAAATCTTTTTCTGTATTCTGTTTTGTTCTTTGATTTAATTAGGTGCTTTCCTCATTCCTTATTTCATCAGTGTATTCTTAGCTGGTATACCATTATTTCTATTAGAAGTAACTGTTGGACAAGTAACACGTCGTGGAGTTATTGCTGCATGGAATATATGTCCATTGTTTCAAGGTAAAAATTGATAAATTTTATGAAATGATATCTACATTGATTCATGAAAGATTAAAATGAGCTCAAACCTTGATTAAAATCATTGCTGATAATATAAGAAGGGGTTTTGGGGGATATTATAGTCATTTCAGTAGTTCAGATCATCGGTGAATTGAAGATAGACCACCATAGAAAACCTGAAAGCACTGGATGTCCGTTTCATCCTATTGCAGGACTCTTCAGCAGTGCGCATCCACGATCCCGCCTTGCGAGATTTGAACCCAGAACCTGTCAGTCTGTTGTGAGATAGTAACTCACTGAAGACAATGGTCGATGGTTGCTCAATTACGTGGATTGGTTGAAGTTAGACATTAACACCGTTGGATGCCAGCCGACTTAGTGGTCTATCGGTTAAGTGCTCTGGCGTGAGACTGGTATGCCCTTGGTTTGAAGCTCGCGAGTGCGGGATCGTGGATGCTCACTGCTAAGGAGTCCCATAATAGGACGAAACGGCCATCCAGTGCTTCCAGGTTTTCCCTGGTTGTCTAGCTTCAATGGACTCATGATCTAAACTCTATATAACTTTAAATAATTATAAATAAGTAGTTATTTATGCACTACATTTGATTTTCATCTTTGTTGTTTTCAAGGTGTTGGTTATGCATGTACAGTGATTAATTTCTTCCTCAATTGTTATTATACTGTAATAATGGCATGGGCATTTCATTATATTTTCTCATCATTTACAAGTCAATTACCATGGACAAGATGTGATCAATCATGGAATACACCAGCATGTCGAGTTTTCACAAGTCGGCCAATAAATTCAAGTACAATTGAGAATATTACACATAATAGTAATCGAAGCTTAATAACAGTCGATGCAACTACAGAATATTGGGAGTAAGTACATGAGATTGAATGGATTCTATGAACAGACTTGTGAATGATTGGTAGGCTAATCACATAGTTTTCGGAGTAAGATTTAGGTAACTGGCCGTTGTTTCACTGTTCAAAACATCAGTAGTGTCTTTGAATCGGTTTAAGATAAATCATTCGACATTCTAAGACGGCATGACTTTGTGAAGACTAATAATACTAAGATTTTATGTGACTAAGATAGTGAAACTTATTGACTGGTCTCCGTAGTCACTAATTATCAAGGTCTTTGATAATACATTAAGTGATTGATGAAAAGTGGACAAATCGAAATGGACATTTATGTAATAAATGAGTCAGGAACTTTTGTATTCACATTTCAACTCATTGTCTCAATACTTTAAACCTATTTGAGATGCACCAATGGCAGAATATGATATCAGACTGGTTAATCTGACAAATTACTACCTAGCATATACTTACTTACTTACGCCTGTTACTCCTGGTGGAGGAGCATAGACTGACCATCAACATTATCCATCCAACTCTGTCCTCAACAATCTTTCCCAGTTGTTCCCAGTTATTATTTATCCTTTTCATATCAACTTCCAATTCCCAACGCAGTGTGTTCTTTGATCTTCCGCCTTTCTTTATCCCATTAAGATTCCAAGTTAGGGTCTGATGATTTCCTCGAATCCGATATATATATATATATATATATATATATATATATAAGTGAAAACTGGAAAACAGATCCCTGAAATTATAGGATAAATTGCTCAGTCGAACTATTCCGGTTATTTAACAGCATGAATCGAAATCCTAAGTGTATATACACTGAACATCAACTTGACGATTAACATTTATTTAAACACATAAACATTAGTACTATGAGGCACCAAATATATATGTGCCCCGTAAATTATTCGATTTGTGTGGGCGTTGGGATACTGCCCGGTTGCCCTAAATGAGGCAGGTAGTTTTCTTAGGGGACATATCCCGAGTCTTTGACCTAGAGATAAAATCCACAAGGCAGTGAAACAACGTCGGGAGATGCAGTCACATGATAGTTGGTAATCAATAACTGGTTCATTCGCCATTTATTCCTTCAGAATCCTGGAGTCCATGTGCACCATTGGTTTGGAATCAAGGTTTTCCCCTAGGTGGATCCTCCATATCCACCAGCCCGATTAAAGCACCGGACATTCGCTTTTCGTCCCCTTATTTTCATAAACAACATGGGTGCCGCGAGAAGGCAGTGAGTATAATTTCTCTGGCAGAGGTTGTATGCGCGTGGCCATGTGAGAGAATTTCGAGAAAGAGGGCGGACCCTCCCCACTCTCGACCTTAGAAGGGCATTTGGGGGTGATGTGGAATAAACAATCAAGCTTATATTATTAGATAATAAATCTTTGGTTTTTATAATGTACTTTGATTTCTATATTGGTGAATTTCAAGTTATATCCTTCAGTCGAGGTACACCTGCACATTTCAAATTTTCTTTTTTTCTTCAACAGACGTCGTGTACTGCATTTATCAGATGGTATACATGATATTGGTACAATACAATGGGATTTGGCTTTGTGTCTTCTTCTCACTTGGGTAATTATATATTTATGCATATGGAAAGGGATTAAAACATCAGCCAAGTTAAGTAATTAATGATCTTTAGTATTGCTGATTAGTATGATAGTTTATGTTTATGATTAACTTATGATTGAATGTTTTCCAATGAATGTATATAAATATTACAGTAGACAATCGGCTACAGAACCAATCGAAACCAGCATATTTACAACTGAAGAACATCTGGAACTCAAAACAATTGTCAACCAACACCAAAATCAGAATGTTCAATACAAATGTCAACACAGTTCTATTGTATGGAGCGGAGACGTGGAAAACTACGAGAGCTATCATCCAGAAGATACAAGTGTTTATTAACACTTGTCTACGTAAGAAACTTCAGATCCGTTGACCAGACACTATCAGCAACATTCTACTATGGGAGACAACAAACCAGATTCCATCCGACGGAGTAAGAAACGAGGAAAAAGGGCTGAAAGTGGATAGGACACACATTGAAGAAATCAATCAACTGCGTCACAATACAAGCCCTCACATAGAATCCTCGAGGCCAAAGGAGAAAAAGAAGACCAAAAAACAAATTACGCCGAGAAACGGAGACAGACATGAGAAGAATGAGCAAAAGTTGGAAAGAACTATAAAGGAAGGCCCAGAACAGAGTGGGTTAGAGAATGCTGGTTGGAGGCCTATGCTCGATTGGGAGTAACAGGCGTAGACGACTGTTAATAAAAACTTGTATCTGCCTGTAGCTCCTCCGGGGGCTACTGCAGGTCACAAGCCCACACAAAGAAGGAGGGTCGAGCATGGGATTAGTGACCTCATCCCGTAGAAAACTAACTCGCTTAAAAAACGCTAACCAGAAAAAAAATTTATTCAAACAACCATTATGTAGTCATATACAAAATTCTATGTAACCTAAAAAGGGAATGAAAGTTAGGTAGATAAAGATGATATTTAATACCATGATCTGTAAAGGTTTGAATTGTTCCATTGTTAATATTCCGAATTGAATTTTGATCATTGTAGCGTGATTACATTGCGGTATTTCGTATAGAATCTACATTTATCTGTAAAATCTGATCAAAATTCAGTTTTGAATGTTAAAAAAACACAGTTTAACTTAAACCTTTATTTTAGTTATATGAAGATCATTATCCGTTGAACATCTTATCGACTATCCAGACATAGTAGATCAAGTGAATAACGCGTTAGTCTTTTGAACATCAAAGTACTAGGTGGGAGTTCCATCCTGAACATCAACTTTAAAGTTTAAATATACCCGATCGACGATTCTCAATAAAACAAGGTCCACTATCTGGACTCAATTACTGATTACAATCTATTCATTTGACATACTGATCGTCTTCAATGTTCTATCGATTACACTAGTTGATTTCATACATATAAGTTTTACTAGTTGTTAATATGTACTATATGAATTCATATTATACATTTTGTTGATCTATTCTATTCGAAAAATTGCTTCATAGCAATAAGTTATTCACTATAGAGCCCCCAAATACCCTGGTACGGTCGAGAGTGGGAAGAGTCTGCTCTCCCTCTCCAAATGCTCTCACATGGCCACGCGAATATATAGCCTCTGACACACAAGTCCTACTCACTGCCTTCTCGTGCCAAGGGTGTTGTTCACGAAATTGAGAGGACGAAAAGCAAATGTCCGGCGCTTTAACCGGGTTGGTGGACACTGCGAGTCCACCTAGAGGAGTTGAAAAACCCCCATTCCAAACCAATGGTGCACATGGGCTCCATCCAGTACCCTGAGGGAACAAATGGTGTATCAATCAATCGTTGATCACCGGCTACCATGGTACTGCATCTCCTCATGATGCTACACTGCCTTCTGGATCAGACTATTAGGTCAAAGGCTCCGGGTATGGTCCCCTATGAAAACCACCTGTTACAGTTTGGGCACCTGGGTAGTATTACAGCCCTCACACAAATCAAATGAGATTTGTGTGGCGCATATATATCTGGTGCCCCTTTGTACCAATAATTATGTGTTTAAATAAATAATAATAATAACTCACTATAGAACTCAACAGATCTAAGATAATCAACTATTTCTAATTAGACTGTATTATATTGTATAGTAGATTATTCTGTACATAACTTGAATTGTGTTTCTTTTTTTTCTAAACGTACATAGATACTAGTTCAGGTTTAACATTCCAAATATGACCATATGTTCCGTTTTTTTCAAAAAAAGACAACCCATAGTAACTAAAATGTAAATGTAATCTGTACTACTAAGGTACAACAGCTTTTTCAGACTACCCAGGTCATTATAACTTATGATAAGAGAAAAATTTCAAAATTTGACTAAATAGAAACGTTTAATAAGCTAATTCACTTTGAACGATGAATGCCAGTGAATAGACTTATGAATAGATTCGTTGACTTCTTCAAGTTAAATCATATAGTTGTTGTTTTACTGAAATCGACAAGATGGCTGATATCTGCCAAGATGACCTTCTTGAATATCTGGACTATCTGTTCCTGTCATCTAGATACTTCAACAAGTTATCTATTTCCTTGTATTCTTTTTAAACATATCATTATACCTAATAGTCACATAACCTAATCAAGTGAGTTTGTGAAAAGTTTACGACTTTTCGTTGTACAAGTTACAAAAAAGTCTAATCAGAGACATCGTTGGTTGCTGGCAGTGTGGTGTGGTCTACTTATATCTTCATAAGTAGTATATGGTGATGGTCAGACATATAATGTATTTTGGCATATGATCGATAAGGAAAGAACTGAAATGAAGCGCGATTGGTAGGGAAATGCATAAACAATCAAATTAAAGAAGACAGACTGATATTTGCAGAAGGGACAGTGAAGATTGAGATAATTGATTGTTATTTTGCAAATTAACTGTTCATTGTACGGTTATCAGAATTTAGTGAGATAGTCTGTCCCCAGTCGCGTTTTGTTCACTTTATTTGGTATCGCTGCCAACCAGGAGGTGGAGGGGAGCTGTTCTGCGGACGCCGCTGTGGGCTTGGAGTCGAGGTACTGGTGTCTTGATTAACAACCTCAATAAGCAGAAAAAAGTGTCATAACTTCTGGCCTGGATACCCTGTTAATGTGTAACATGATAATACCGCCAATTAGAGAGTAGTGAATTATCGACCGGACCAATGATGCATAAAACAAGTAAGAACAGTACAGAGTACTTATCGGTCCTGCTTTCTGCCTAGCCCAACCAGTTAAGTCCAGAACACCAGTAACAACCTCTGCAATATGAATCATTATTCTCAAACATACTGGGTTTATATATCAAACAGACAGACCACATCGTACCATAAAATAAGAAACAACATTTGGACAAGACTTAGCCAAATGTGACTGTGAATAGGGGGAACAGTAATTAATTCACTAGGGATAACTCAAGAATGGTAAATCGTACAGTAATAGTTTATGGGTCAAAATGAAGCTTATCATAAGTGGGACATGGATATGAATAGTTTAGTTACTTAGCAATTATGCGATAAAAATATACTCATAGTACTAGTTCATAAATGGATCCCAAAAGTTACCATTCATTATTCTTATCGGGATATATAAAGAGTATTCATTATTCAGGTATCGATTCCTGAACTGCTAACACCTGACTGGCGATCACTCAGTATTTATTGCTAGGACCGATCAAGAAATGAGAAACGGGAACTTGTTGAAGTAGTTTGTACTGAGAATTCTATATTGTACCGAAAACATAATACCGAATAAAGCCAATAATAATGGTATATTAGCTACAGTCCCAGTACTTAGTACAATTTGATAATTCAACAACAGAAGTATCATAAACCTATGTGGTTGTCTCTAGGGTTAAATTCGATGTTTTTCTCTGTAAATGTTCAACTCCTATGACACAACTAATTCCATTGTAAAGAAATCCATAAGATTTATTTACTATTCTTCATTCATGTTCCATTACTATCTGATCACTGATCTGTTCAGTAAAGCTTTACAGGAATGATGGATAGTGCCAAACAATGGAATCCAGGATGCGCGTTTCGTTCTCTTTAGGACTCATCGGCTGGATGTACTGCATCTCAGACTTGTTGATGTTCACTCTGAGACTCGAACCCAGTACCTTTCGCTTCAAACGCCATTGCCTTGTCCATTTACTTACTGACTTAAGACAATATCGAGGTAATCCTCATAGGATACACATAGGCCAACAAAAGACTGATCGATTGCAGTTCTAAACAGCAACAGGAAGAGACAAGTAAATAACACCAAAAAAGTTCACAAGCCCAGAACAAATTACTTGTCAGCTGACTACCGACTTTCCCATCGAATCATAAACGAGTGGAACTCATTATCTCAGCACGTGGTTGAGGCTCCATCCGTCGACTCTTTTAAAAGAAAGGTGGATCAGCTGAGAGACCGTCATTGGCAGGACTAACACAGGCCATCAAGCCTCCTGTCCTTTCCAAACTGAAGCTGAAACTGAAGTGAACTTATACTTTCTTCTTGTTTTATTTATTCTAGATTATGTATGTGACCGCATTGTTGCCTTACGTATTCATAATTATTCTATTAGTACGAACTGCTTTACTTGATGGTGCTTCAAATGGATTAATTCACTATTTGAAACCGGATTGGTCGAAATTAACTGATATGACAGTAAGTGTTGATATTAATCGCCTGTACTCTTCTCTCCTTATGTTACGTTAACTGAAAGTTGTAAAATAGGGGATGGATACTTAAACGAAGTTGTTTCCATGGTAACTATTCAAATTCCACTGGAATCATTGTCAAATGAATTATTGTTCAAGTTAGAGCGATGCACAAACTTTCAAGAATCCTCATTGATATCATTCATTTCCAGTTTTACTTTGAATTACCTAAACCTTAAACTGTAAACCCGATTAGTTTTTATAACTGAAGAATGAAAATTAACTAAGGGTTAAAATGAAAAACAGGGTCATTAGTACAGTTGTCTACGCAAAATACTGAACTAGCACTGGCCGGATACTATCAGCAACAGCCTTCTGGGGGAGAAGATAAACCAGCTTCCAGCTATAGAGGAAATTAGGAAAAGACGTTGGAAGTGGATCGGACATACATTAGGGAAATCACCAAACTGAATCACGAGGCAATCCCTAATTTGGAATCCGGAAGGGAAGCGGAAACGAGGAAGGCCAAAGAACACACTACGCCGGGAAATAGAAGCAGATATGAAAAGGATGAATGTTAACTGGAAAGAACTGGAAAGGACTGCCTAGGACAGAGTTGGATGGAGAATGCTGGTGTGCGGGCTATGCTCCTCCACGAGGGGTAACAGGCGTAAGTAAGTAAGTAAGTTATTAGTACAGAATACTTGTGAAAATTGTTGAATATTTCAGTTTGTATCACTGACTGACTGGTGTTAGACTCAATTGAAAACCAAAGAACAATGGATAAAGATTTTATCCTAGTATGTGACATTATTTATCTACAAAACGACCAAGGATAGAGTCCGAGATGAGATGAACATTATTGACGTAAAATTGCGCACATTATACTGCAGGCATATCCTGATTTTCCATTTATCCATCAATAGAGAAGTTCATAAGTTGATCTTTTCATGAAGTACTGTGATGAATAGTTAAAAGATTGCCTTGTGAGTTTTTCTGTCAGTACTGACGTTCATTAATGAAAATTCACTTGTTTGAACAAGACAAACACTTCTGTTTAATAGATAACTATATTACATTCCATAATTAGTTTTACTTACACTCATGATAAGTTTGTTTGATGTGGTTCGCAATGTCCAAGGAGGATCTGATGCAAGCGTAAAGGAGAGGATTGTCAAAGTAAGGACAGTATTCCTACAGTTGAATAACATATCGAACTCAAAACAACTGTCTGTAAGCCAACATCAAAGTCACAATCTTCAATACGAACGTCAACATAGTTCTACTGTACAGAGCTGAAACGTTCAGAAATACTACAACCATGATCAAACAAGTACAAGTATTTATAAACAATTGTCTACTCAAGATACTCAATATCCGTTGACCGAATTCCATCAGTAACAACCTACTATGGGAGAGAAGAAACGATTTTTAAGTGAAAGAGGAAATTAGGAAAAGACATTGGAAGTGGATAGGACATACACTTCAGAAACCATTAAACTGTATCACGAGGCAAGTCCTAACTTGGAATCCTGGATGGAAGCTAAAAAGAGGAAGGTCAAATAACACAGTGCTACGAGAATTGGGAGCAAATATGAAAAGGATGAATAGGAACTAGAAACAACGGGAAATGATTGTCGAGGACAGAGTTTGATGAAGAATGCTTATGGTCTGTCTATTCTCCTTCATGAGGGATAACAGGCATAAGTAAGTATACTCATGATAAGCAATCTTTTATAAGAAGCTTTAAAATGCCTTTAAATTGACTTACTCTTCTTAAAATAATTATGATTATAGGTGTGGTCTGATGCAGGAACTCAAATCTTTTTCAGCTATAGTATTGGTTTAGGTGTTCTAACAGCATTTGGTAGTTATAATAAGATTCAACATAATTCTTTTCGGTAAGTCAACGCTTAAAATACTTGAATATATTGATTATTTTATCTGTTTATGGTATGACTTGTCTTTTAGAAATCAATGGTTACTGAGCATGAATATTCATCATTGGTTTACGTTACTTCCTTTACTGACACGTGTTACCCCTCGTGTGGATCGGCAAAGCAAGAGCAGCATATTTACAACCGAAGAACATCTGGAACTCAAAACAATTGTCAACCAACACCAAAGTCACAATTTTCAATACAAATGTCAACACAGTTCTATTGTATAGGGCGGAGACGTGGAAAACTACGAAAGCCATCATCCAGAAGATACAAGTGTTTATTAACAGTTGTCTAAGCAACATACTTCAGATCCGTTGACCAGACACTATCAGCAACATTCTACTATGGGAGACGACAAACCAGATTCCATCCGGTGGAGGAGGAAATGAGGAAGAAGCTCTGGAAGTGGATAGGACACACAATGAGGAAATCAATCAACTGCGTCACAAGACAAGCCCTCACATGGAATCCTGAAGGTCAAAGGAGAAGAGGAAGACCCAAGAACACAATACACCGATAAATTCAGATAGACATGAGAAGAATGAACAAAAGGTGGATAGAAGTAGAAAGGAAGGCTCAGGACAGAGTGTGTTGGAGAATGCAGGTGGGCGGCCTATGCTCGATCGGGAGTAACAGGCGTAAGTAAGTAAATTACACCTCATGGAGGAGCATAGGCCACACACCACTATTATCCATCTAACCCTGTTCTAGGCAATCCTTTCGAGTTAGCAATTATCTTACATTTAGATGCTTTTAACTCTTCTCCATATGAAATATAGTTAGTAGATAAATAAATGAAGACAAAAAAGTTTCAGGAGTTATACTTAAAGGCTTTCCAGCTACAAACCAAGTACCTTACAGGGTCGTTTTAAGTGAATGATAAGAAACCAGCTATCGTTTAACATTTAGTATTTGAAAAAATATCCCTTCCAATCCAATTGTGATTAAGTTGTACGACTGAGTGTTCATTTACAACTTTTAATAAGCTTCAATACTGATAATTACAAGATTTAAGTTTTGGATACTGAATACTGCCTTCCATTGTATTTCTATGTATTTTATTAAACAGGATGGATTTTTGGAGTAGTCATTACTTCTAGTTCATATTTAGAATATCACACCCTATTGTAACCTATGGAAACCTGAATTTTGAAAAACATATAAGTATAGTGTTTGTAGTAGATTGGTGTGGTATTTGGTGGATCAGATTCACGATAAAAAGTCTTGGATTTTGACGCGAAACTCATTCATCTACTTGGCTAAATAGCATTTTGGCATTATAGTTGATGTCAGTTCGTGATGGAAACCCTAAATCTAATTCCGCCTGTCGCTCCTCCGGGGGCTACTGCCGGTCCCAAGCCCGGGTAAAGGAGGAGGGTTGGGCATGGGGTTAGCGACCCCATCCCGTAGAAAACTAACTTGCTAAAAAACGCTTACCAGAAAAAGTAATTTCTAACCCTAACCATCAACTGTAAATCATAATTCTATTTCCTCACACTGGTATATAACACTCATATGGTCGCAGTTAGTGGGTGGATATTCTCAAGGTCCTTTTAACGTTTCTCAGAGGTCATCCATAAATTATAGTCTCATCATCGTTGGTGAAATTTCGCTGTTTTAAAGATAATTTAAAGCATTCACTGATAACAGTATACGCTCTCCAGAATTCATGAGTTGAATGATACCCCGTAGCTGATTATCATTTTTCGATGTTTCAACTATATAAGTAAAATTATCAAGTGTGTGGCTTTTTATCGAAGTGTACAAAAAAATATGATTAGTTCCTATGATGTAAGCTCTGATGATATTGTCCAGGACAGCATTGAAAGATAAGGTAAGATGGTGGTTGGAGGTGGTCAACAGGAAACCCTGGACCCGGGTTTCGTGCTACTTGGCACTCGTCAGCAAGGTGTACCTGTAAAATTGAGGGAAGTGGTGCTCCCTAACGGATTCGATTACGTGTCACTCAGCTTCACAGTCAGAGACGTTACCACTGAGCTATTCGGGCCGCGACCGACCTCCTGTAGGACTGAGATGTGATCACAATTAATTGATCACTGAGTGGTGATCAAATGATCGATAGCATTCGATCAGCACTAAGAAGGACTTGACACGCATGACATTGATCACCACCCAATGATCAATCAATTGTGAGCATTGAAAGCTCTTCAATTAAGTCGTCCAGCTTAGAGAACACATCACTATCAGAAGCATCCATTCAAGTGTCAAATCTTTTTCATCTTAGAAATTGTATGAAGAAAGCTGGTCATTCAGAACGTTAACCAAACTCTTTCATCAAGTTTTTATTGATTCACATCATAAATTTGTCCTAGATATCTGAAATGAATAGAAATATTAGATGGGTTCCGTGAGGAAATGTGAACAAGGAATAACGAAGATGATGTAATAGAAAGATGATAATACTAGATTATGTAATGTGAATAATAACAATAGACTTAATATGGATACGAGAACATGTCCCAGTATAGTTCTACAAGGATGAGAGAAAAGCAGTTACAAGTTCCATACTTGAATAATTAATCGGCTGTAATCATTCATCATCATCATCATCATCATCATCCAAATCATCATCATCATCATCCAAATCATCATCATCATCCAACTCATCATCATCGTCATCATCACCATCAAAGTTGAATGACTACAATGAAGATTTGTATATCTGGAGTTAAACTGTCATACAAACCTCAATAATGGTGATATTCTTCTTTATATATTATAACTGTACAATATATATTATATACATCATATTTTAGAGATTGTTGTTTATTTGCTCTGGCTAATACCTTCACTAGTTTACTATCTGGATGTGTTATATTTTGTACACTTGGTTATATGTCATATATATCAAATATACCATTGAATCAAATTGCTGAATCTGGTCCTGGACTTGGTTTTATTGTATATCCTAAAGCAATTGGTACAATGCCTGGTAGTCCATTCTGGTCAATATGTTTCTTTATTATGATTATCCTATTAGGTATAGACAGTATGGTAAGTGAGCATAACATTACTTTGGTATCTATCTATCTATCCAGTATCATTGATGTTACATTATACTTACTTACTTACTTACGCCTGTTACTCCCAATGGAGCATAGGCCGCCGACCAGGATGTTACATTATGCTTTAAATTTATTAGAAAGAATAATTATCTTCAAGACCGAGAAATATTGCTGGAAAAATTAAGTATATTTAGAGTTGAAATTATCGGATAACACCTTTTAGGTGATAACAGTCATTATTTCCTGTTTAACCATTTAAGTAATTAGAAATATTGGAGGGCCGTCTTATCCTAGTACGGTAATCCTCAGCAGTGCGCATCCACAATTCAACATGTGGGACTAAAACCCAGGACCTATCAGTCTTGCGCGCGAACGCTTAACCTACAAACCACTGAACCGGCATTCAACGGTGTTAATCTTTAACTTCAATCAATACACGGCAATGCGTGAACATCTACCACTTTTTTCGGTGGGTAACTGCCTCATGTCTGACATGGATGAACTCTACTGGTCTAACACTGATCCATCCATGATATCAATCTGAACTCAACAATCCCCACAACATTATGCTGATATTTATCATGTTCTCACTAGTGACTAACCTCGACATAGATTTCCTGGAGTTCTAGTGAGAAGCCGTCACCGATGGAGTTCAACCGTGTCATAAATAAGATAGTTACCCACCGAAAAATGAGGTAGATGTTCGCGCATTGCCGTGTATTGATTGAAGTTAAAGATTAACACCGTTGGATGCCGGTTCAGTGGTCTATAAGTTAAGCTAGGACAAGACGGCCGTCCAGTGCTTCCATATTTTCAATGGTGGTCTCACGTCAACCCATTCATGATGTCGATCTAAACTTAACAATCTTCACAACCCTGTACTGAGGATTAAAAATATGAAGTTCTAGAAAAATATTTATGAAACACTCTTCTATTTAAGGTGAACTTAATTGTGAAGTTTTTTACTTTACTCTCAGTGATCAATAAACGCCGTTAAAATTGGTCGTCTTTAATGTCAATCTCGTATTAAGCTGATGTATGTATTCCAAATAACCAATGTTGTCTGTTCTACTATGCTGGATTTTACTATTCAAGGCCACATTCTAGCTAATTATTTAGATCATCAACAATGAAGTTGTTACAAAAATTAGTAGCCTATAATCACTCCAAAACATCACGAAACCTAGGTTCAAGGTTTCCTATCGAATATCTCCGACCATCAAACATTTCAACATAATACATAGGATATATGGTGACTTAGACTTGTGACCACATTGCAACTTGATCGACAGAATTCGATTTATAGAAAGAGGAGTAAACAAACGTAACATTGGTCACTGCTCGGAGGTCAATCAGTTATAAGTATATCAGTCCTATAAGAAGTTAGACGAGATCCAAATAGCTAAGTAGTAATACCTCACTCTGTGAAGCTGGGTGACACAGGATCAAATCTACCAGTAGTACCAGTTCGCTGTAGATTACAGGTGAACCTAAATGACGAGAGCTAAGTAACAAGGAACCTAGGTCTAGGGTATCCTGACGACTAATTACAACTACCCAACTATTTTTATTAGATCCTGAACTTCCTCTCTTCTAACACTTTACTGTTTTTCCATCATACTTTACCAGTCAAATTGATAACTTTTTTGTTTCACACATGCTTTCTAATTAGTTTGCTGGAGTTGAAGGTTTTATTGCAGCTGCAGGAGATTATTTTCCTCGTGCTATGGCGAATAAACGGATTCATTGTATATTTGTCGGTTGTGTATGCATTGCAACATATTTAGTTGGATTGTCGATGGTCACTAATGTAAGTTGATTTACTTTTTCTTTGTTGATCTCTACTGGAATTTTGAATGAGTTTTCAATTTACTTAGTTATCTAACAAAGATAAATGGAGTAAATTAAGGGATAACTTAAGGCAATATTAAACTAGAGTTGGATCTGTGAATTGTGTTAGTTAACAGTGAAGATACGACCGGTATTGTAGTTTTGCAACTAGCAACCAGTAACAACGTCTATACTCGAAGCGTCCCCCAATCGGTTAAAATCAGAAGTCAGATGCGAAGAGATCGGAGAGATATATTTGATGCGTTATCAATATATCGAGAAGCGTTTGCTCTAATCTGGTTAGTGAACGTAGGAGCTGTTTCCCACGCTGAGTCGTAACGTGATCTGGTACGGATGCATGGCCGAAAGCCTTCAGTTAAACAAGTCCACTTAAAACAATGTGGTCAGCATCCAATGTCGAACACTTAAAGAGCTACTGATTTTGGGGAATTATTTACAGCTACGACAGAGTCGATCATAGATCTAGATCCCCATAAATCACTTGTGAACGTCTCATCTTTTTCATTTTATTTTGGAAATTTGAACTCCTCATTTTCGCGCTAAAGGTGCCCACTGTAGCCTTCAGTTTTTATTTCCCACTTGGAAGGACCTTAAATGCCATTGGTTTGTTTCCTCTTTTAGAACTCTATGTTTTTAGCGTTTTCCGAGGGCATTTTTGTACTGTGTATGTATGTATGAGTTGTTTGCTCATCGTTTGTTCTTCCGGGATGCTTGTGTAATATATATATTTCCGCAGTTAAATCTGGTCTTCTTACCTTAGTTAGAAGGACTGGAGCACAGTGGAATAGCTTAGCTTGTCCTGTTGTAGTGTTGGTGACTTTAGTTGCGTTTTAGGGTTTTAGGTGATATCGTAATCTCTTTAAAAGTGGCAAGAAGAAGGAAGTTTGGTGTGTAATCTTCGTACTGTCATTCAACCGAGTTATCTTCACTTCATTTACCTTGTCTTATATTTCATCAGTATACAATAACACTTCTCTTCATTTATACATTTTTCTACAGGGTGGAATGTATGTGTTTCAACTATTTGACTATTACAGTGGAAGTCGTATCATATTAATTGTAGGATTATTAGAATCATCAGTGATTGGATACATTTATGGTAAGTTTAATTACAGTTTATGAAAAGAAATCAATTTTCCCGAACAATTGTTATTATTTATTTTTGTATTGGTTGTCTGAATGTTACCATTGATGTTCAAGACTGTAATTGATCAGTCTCTTATTACCATATGTGCA
This sequence comes from Schistosoma mansoni, assembly GCF_000237925.1. Lineage (NCBI taxonomy): Eukaryota > Metazoa > Platyhelminthes > Trematoda > Strigeidida > Schistosomatidae > Schistosoma > Schistosoma mansoni. Next base: position 100,194 of record NW_017386038.1, on the reverse strand, counting down.
TCCTGTGGGGATTGTCTCCATATTGCCTTGAGTCATAAGCATGCCAGTACATCCAACTGACGAGTTTCAAAATAGGACGAAATGCGCATTCTGGATTCCACTGCTAGCCACCATTAATCTCTGCTTATGAATGTCGTTATCTACCAACAATAAACTACATAGAACCTGACACACCTATACATTAGGCAAAGTCATTATGATACATCAGCACAACGAGCTTAATTTATCCAGATCAACACCGAAGTAATACGAGTATATGTGGCAGAAAAAGAAAAGATTAGCCATAGATAATATGATTAGAGTAGAAAGAACTAGTTCATGATTTAAACAAAAACAGAGAATGAATCCATTTGTACCATTGAAACCAATTCTTTTATACGAGAAAACTTCTGAGAACAAGAAATCTTGGACAACTGAGAAACGGACCAAACCTCTTATAATACTGTATTCTGTTCCTTGGTATAATATTGTCATGAAATGTCAAAACATATCAATGGCATGTAACAAAAGCCATGATAACTTCACTAACGGTAACCTCACTACATATCCAAGTTTCAAGTGTCCACATATGTATTACAATCCATAAGTAGTTTGTAAAACACTGACCCGACCTAATACCTACTTCTACATCAAAATTAACCTGCCAAACTCATGTGTTCATAAGAATTTGCTTGCTTAGAAACCCGATTCACAGTTCAACTTGATCATCATCCGTTTGTTTCTTATTTTTCAGCAATTACATTCATCCGTCAGTAGTTGAAGAAGTTGGAAGTTACATAGTATACACTATTATTTATTTTTAATGGTTGAGATCATGAGTCAATTGAAACTAGACCACTATGAAAAACCTGTAAGCACTAAACGACCGTTTCGTCCTATTGTGGGACTCCTCAGTAATGCGCATCCACGATCCCCCACCCGGGATTCAATCCCAGGGCCAAGGAGTCTCAAACTGGGACGAAACGATCGTACACTGCTTCCAGATTTTCCATGGTGGTCTAGCATCAATTGATTTATAATCTCAATCAAAAAAATTTTGGTTACACATATATCGATTATTATTATTATTATTATTATTAATTTTTGAAAATTAAAGGTTATAAACGAATTTCAAAAGATATGAAACGAATGTATGGATATTCATTAAAATGGTTCGCCTTCTTATTCTGGTGTATAACAACACCATTGTTTTCACTTGTAAGCTACATTTAAATGTATATTGTTGGTGTTTACTTTGCTTTTCTAAACGGATTTCATGTTTATTGGATTAGTGACTGAGTTAGTCATTGTAAACTTTATAATGTTGTATTCATGGAACAAGACCAAAGTTAAGGCGAAAGAAATCCAACGTTTCACTTGACAATCTGGTTTAAGCTTATCATGATTAGTATCAGAAGGGGTTTTGTGGATATTATAGTAATTTTATAGAGTTGAGATCATGAACCGATTGAAGCTGGACTACCATTGAAAAACCTGAAAGCATTGGATGATCATTTCGTCTTATTGTGGGACTCCTCAGCAGTGCGCATCCACGATCTCGCCTCGCGAGATTCGAACCCAGGAGCTATCAGTCTCTCACGCGAGTGCTTAACCTGTGGACTACTGAGCGGGCCGGCATCTAACGGTATTAATGTCTAGCTTCAACTAATCCACGAAATTGAACAACACATCACAATAAACCTATTAAAATTACTGTAATATCCTTATATAAGTCCCACAATGTGTCTGTGGAGATTGATTGCTCCGTAATTCTCATTGCTCATATATCGAACATTCATTCTAAATGAGGGAGAAACGCAACCTGGTAATTACAAACACGTCCTCAATAGTGAATAAATTTTAGATGAATTTCTAGATTTCCTATGAATGACCGTATTCAAGCTATCCAATCTATAGTGGAAATTGGATGGATAAAGAAACTTTGATAATCAGATTCATCTACCATTATTATATTTTACTGGATGACTTACAGACACAACACAAATACTGATAGGTGGATGGAGCTAATCGGTTGGTTGACCTATATCTTAGTATTGTACCATTCGGCAACCACCAGTAATGTGCATACATAATCTTGAGGTAACTGATGTTCCCGGTGAGATTCAGTCATTCATCCTAAACGGCGCAGGATCTTGTGTAGCTTCCTTCAAGTCCTATCCTTTAGATGATACCCTTTTCGAACAGAAATGATTTGTGAATATAAAGGGAGTTATAAAAAATGTGACGTGCGATAATGGTCTTTCCTCTAGTCTTCCTGTTCTGATGAAGTTATTTGTTCATTGATTCTGGGTGAAATAAGTAAGCTTGATTCCTTAATCAAAGTACATCTTTGGCTTCTATTCTCTGAGCTCTTCTTAAAAGGGGGATACCTACACTAGAGTAGATGGACATGATCAAGGTCTCTTCTACACGAAGTTTTCATTAACCATCAAAATCAGCTTCCAGTAGTTTATGGGTTATGGGAATCAAAATTATAAAAATAAACAGCATTATACCATATAATCTATTAATTATATAACGTCAGTGAGATAGGATTCTGTTGTGACTTTATAAAAGAACAAGGCCGTATGCCGATTTGTTATGTCTATAAAATAAGAAGACCGTATCCAATTCGTTATGATCTTATGTCCGGCTTCTAATCACGTGAATTATCCACCAATCGAAATACGACTTATCCAATCTTAACACTGTGCCAAATCAATGACGTTCGACCAGTATGAACAGTTTAGCGACCTTATTGGGCTCTTGTCCTCCTAGCCCTTGCGATTGAACCCAGAACACCAACTACAGCTTCTGCTATGCGAATCATTTATTTCAAGCATACTCGGTTTATATATCAGACAGACAGACCACATCACACCATAAAATAGAAAATAATGTCTGTACAAGATCAAGCCAAATGTGGCTGTGAATGTGGGAAACAATAATCAATAAACTGAATATAATTTAGGGACGGTAAATCGTACAGTAATAATTCATAGATCAAAATGAAGCTTATAATGAGATGAATATAGACATACACCATCTAATTACTCAGTAGTTATACTATAAGAATATATATATATATAGAATAATAGTCCATTCATAGGTCCTGGGAGTTACCCGTACTTATGTCTCCTCTGGTATATAACAGATTCTATCTGAATCAAGTTAATCATCGGAATGTAACTATATTTGTGTTGTATCCCATGGAGAATTATGAATGGTAACTCTAAGGACTGATAAGTACTCAAGACTACTCACACAACGTTTGTGTATCATTGCTCCGATCGATAATTCGCTCTTCTCTCATTGGCGGGAATCAGCATTTCCGTATATCAAACAGGGCACGCATGCACGCACATACTCACACGTTATAACAATTTGTTTATCATGAGCCCCTGAAATAGAATGAACCATCAACTAAGCAATATTATTTAATCATCTTTATTTTTGCATCAATCATCTCTACTACTTTTATTGTATATTTTCTCAACCATTCTAGGCTCTTTTCATTATCAGCGTTATTGTCTATGAAGAATTAACATATAAACGTGCTTCATTATCTCAACCTTATCATTTTCCAGGATGGGCTGTAAAATTTGGTTGGCTTATGGCTAGTTCTAGTATATTTCTTATACCAATAGTTATGATTATTAAAATTCTTAAAACATCTGGAACATTTTTACAGGTAATTAGTTGATCGTTTTGTTTTAGTAGTTGCTCATTGATGATCATCAGTTCATAGATTGATAACGATTGCCTAGTAACAAGTCTGATCACAAGTCAAACCTTAATAGTTTTACTTGATTGTAAACAGTTGAATCATATCACCAATGGTTACAAAATAGGGATGACAGAAAGTATCAATCAACAACAACGAGGATCTTCTCTTTGTTTGTTTCATAGTCTGATTAGTTTCATTTCTACTCGAAGTTTGTGCTGATGATGTCATTCAGAAGGGCGATGAAAGCTCCACAACCACACCATCCAGGTCAGAAAACAAAACTCCATCAAAAACTTATTAATTTTCATAGTTGAGATCATGAGTCAATTGAAGCTGGATCATCATGGAAAACCTGGAAGCACTGGACAGCCGTCTCATCCTATTGTGAGACTCCTCGGGAGTGCGCATCCATGATCCTGCCTTGTGAGATTCGAACCCAGGACCTATCACTCTCGCTCGCGAACGTTTAACCTCTAGACCACTGAGCGAACGGGCATCCAACGGTGTTAATGTCTAACTTCAACTAATCCACGAAATTGAGTGACACATCGACCATTGTCTTCAGTGAGTTGATATCTCCCAACACACCTGGTTGAACTCCACTGGTCAGTGCTTTTCACTAGAACTCCAGGAAATTCATCTTGAAGTCAATCACTAGTGAGCATATGTTGATTATTATCAGAAGGGGTTTATGATGATGTCGTTCAGAATAACGATGAAAGCTCCGCAACCAAATCAGCCAGGTCAACAAACGAAACTCCACCAAAAACTTATTCGTTTATTTTATTATTAGACTAATCAATTTTCTCTTGTAATTTCTGATTAGTCAAGGAGATTTGTAAAGACCTTGTGGTGGATCTCAGCAAAAGAGCCTACTCAATATATAACAATACGCAAAGTTACCAATAATATATCAAAAAGAATTAACACTACAAACCTAAGAGTATGTCTATGAGTAACACAAAAGGTAACAAATTGTACTTACAATACAAAACGGTATACTTACTTACTTACTTACGCCTGTTACACCCAATGGAGCATAGGCCGCCGACCAGCTTTCTCCAAATGAATGATTTTTCTGGTTAGCGTTTTTTTAGCGAGTTGATTTTCTACGGGATGAGGTCGCTAACCCCATGCCCAACCCTCCTCCTTTACCCGGTATACTGAACTACAAAATGGTAACAGTTGTTATTAAATGAATGTTACTTGTAGGCTGCTCTCTGAGATAATAACCATGAATGAGTTTATTTGATTAACAGAGGTTCCTCTTCACGTAATGGCACCAACAACCTAATGAGGTAGATTTAATCCGATAGTATTATTTAATAATGATCCGTGCCAAAACTCCAACGTAGTGTGGGAAGGCCTAAAAGGATGTTATAACACTATTATAATCTTCAATCAAAGGCCGTGGTCAATAAAGCAGAAGGAGAGAGAGTGAAGATAGCGTTTATAATTCAAGAATCACAGCAGTGTATGTATGTTAGATATAATCAAACAATTATATAGGCTATAAGCAAAGATGAACAGTGGCTAGCAGTGGAATCCAGGAAGCACGTTTCATCCTATTTGGAACTCGTCTGCTGGATATATCTGCATCTCAGAGTTGATGTTCATTTTGGGACTCGAACCCAGTACCTTTCGCTTCAAACGCCATCGCGTTATCCACTCAACTACTGAGTCCTGTTAGCACTTGCTCGTGTAATGAGGTGAAGTTTGAATTCAATTATACACGTTTATTTACCATTGATACATTGAAACAATAGATATTGAATATAAATGTGGGGTTACATATAAAGTGTGACAAATAAGGATAAAACATATGTGATCTTTATTTTCGGTCGTCATCAAAAGTCCCTGAGTATACATGTCACAACCTACATTACATACAGACACGTAATCTCAATGATTTCTAAAATGGAAAAAGTACCATTTCATAAGTGTCTTTTCATTCTGTGACATCATTCAATTTTAACTTTCCTATTCTCTTTTCCCCCAATTAAGAGGATTAAAAAATTATGTATCCCTATTATTGAAAATAATGGTGAAACTATAGAGACTATAGGTAAGTGTCAATCAATTGATTTTGATTTTCTGGTACTTCAATCTGGATATGACACTTTACGTCTAACTTTAGTAGAATGTTTTGAATTTTGGTAGCTTTAAAAGACCTCCACTTCTAAGGGGAAGTACAGAATACGATGAACAGCTTCAATACAACTAGAGGATTTAGACTTTGAAGATCATCTAGTCCTTCTATCACATACAAATTTAGGTCAAAACAGACAGTGTAGCGGCAGTCTCTACACCAGTAAGCTTCAACATGCACAAGAAAAAAACAATATCTTCAAGTATAACATGAGGAACTCCAACCAACCCAATCACATCTGATGGAGAAACTTTGGGACAGGTGTAAAGTTTCACGTACCTAAAAGCATCATCGATGAACAAGGAGGATCTGATGCAGACGTAAAGGCCAGGATTGACAAAACAAGTCCAACATTCCTACAGTTGAACAACATACAGAACTCAAAACAACTGTTTGCAAGCCAACATCAATGTCACAATCTTCAATATGAATGTCAATACAGTTCTACTGTACGGAGCTGAAACGTGGAGAACTGCTACAACCATGATCAAACAAGTACAAGTATTTATAAACAATTGTCTACTCAAGATACTCAATGTTCGTTGACCGGATACCATCGGTAACAACCTACTGTGAGAGAGAATAAATCGAATTCCAGTTAAAGAGGGAATTAGGAAAAGATGCCAAAGGTGCATAGGACATACAGTTCGGAAATCATCAGGCTGTATCTCGAAGCAAGCCCTTACTTGGAATCCTGAGGGCTAAATGGGAAGAGGATGGCCAATGGACAAATTGCTACGAGAAATGGAAGCAAACATGAAAAAAATGAACATAAGCTTGAAACAAGTGGAAACAATTGTCGAGTGAGTGGTCTATCCTCTTTCATTAGGGCGTAAGCAAGTAATTAACTCTTAGTTGACTGCAGTTGAATGAGAATCAATGAAATATAGGAACTTAATTCTTCGTATACTGAATCAACTGAGTTAATGATAACGGAATATAGTTTTCCAAATATGAAGATTTCCAGAAAACATATATTTCATTCATTTGAATATTAAACCTTCACTTATAATGGTTAATAAGGTTGATTTTTTTTTGGTTTTCAACTAACTCTTTCTAAAATAACCTGATAGTTATTCAATTGCAATTTTAAAGTGTAAACTGGTTAAATCAATCAAGTCAATAGTAAGATGATTAGTTAACCAATACCCGAAGTTTGTGCTGATGTTGTCGTTCAGAAGGACGACGAAAGCTCCACGATCAAACTATCCAGCTCAGAGAACAAAACTTGACCAAAAACAACTGTGTCACTTGAACATCCCTTGTTTCTATTGGTCATGATTGGGTCTTAATTTATTTATTAGATAATGATATAGACCACCATAACAACTACCGGTTATAGTATCCAAGTGAATAACTACTTTTCATGTATCTATCTACTTGATAACACAAAATACCTTATAACTATGTTAAAAATGATTTTTTGTGTTTTGTTTTGTTGTTCTAATCTTCGTTCATAGAATCCAACGTAATCGGGAACTCAATGGATGCTGTAGATCCTGTAAACAGTTGACATTATCTCTTTTTTTTTCTTCTTCTTTTGTTATATTAATCGTTAACCCAGTCAACTTTTTCTATCTCAGTTCAAAGGTTAATCTAATGATTTATTGAATTGAATAGATTCTATTCTCATTCACACTTTATTATCCCATATAAGTAATTTTGTTTTAATCATAGTTCTTATGTAATCATTTAAAGAGATCAATAAATTTAATACAAAGAATACTCTAGTAACAAAACTGGGAATCTGTTGTAAATTTAATGTTTCACACTTCGTTTTTTTTTAAAAGTCATTTGGTGATGTTTTGTAACTTTCAGTATAAACATGAGTATTCTTAGTCAATAAATGTATACATGTGAACAAATAACGCACTAAAATTAACTTTAACTACGTTTCTTCAATTTTATCCAGAGATATTTCCTGGAGTTCTAGTGAGAAGCAGTAACCAGTGGAGTTCGAACCACGTCAGTTGTGAGATATCAACTCACTGAAGACATTGGTGAACGGTTGCTCAATTTCGTGGATTGGCTGAAGTTAGACATTAACACCGTTGGATGCCAGCCTGCTCAGTGGTCTAGAGGTTAAACGTTCGCCCACGAGACTGATAGGTCCTGGGTTCGGATCTTGCGAGGCGGGATCGTGGATGCGTACTGCTGAATAGTCCGACAATAGGACGAAACGGCCTTTCAGTGCTTCCAGGTTTTCATACGGTGGTCTAGTTTCAATTGGCTAATAATAATAATAAATGAAATTACAAAAAGTTAGATCGACACCCAATTCTAAAACCATGCACTAACTGGTCTCGAAATAGTATCTATTCAGTCTGACAGAACATACATATAACGAGAACTCCGCCTACAGCTTTTCTAGAGTTACTGCCGGTCCCTAGCCCACACAAAGGAGGGGGGTCGGGCATGGGGTTAATGACCCCATCCCGTAGAAAAATACCTCGCTAAAAAACGCTAACCAGAAAAAATAATTCAAACCATTTAAACTCTGCCGTAGGAGTCAGAAGGTCTTCATTTAAAAGAGTTATAACGCCTCATGATGAAAGCCGAGTTCCTTCGGAAGTCACGAGGCCGATGCAACTCCTAACAACCAGAGCAACACTGTTTATAGGTACATGGAACGTCCGGACAATGTGGGAGATAGGAAAGACCAACCAAATAGCAATGGAAATGAGGAGATACAACTTGGCAGTACTCGGAATCAGCGAAACCCATTGGATACAAACTGGACAACAAAGGCTAGGTACAGGAGAGATGCTGCTGTACACCGGTCACGAAGGGGAAAATGCTTCACACACTCAGGTAGTTGCTCTAATTCTGTCCAAAGAAGCACGAAATGCACTTGTGGGATGGGAATCTCATGAACCCAGGATAATCAAAGCATCATTCAGAACAAAGAAGCAAGGGATCACAATGAACGTTATCCAATGTTATGCACCCACCAATGATAGCAACGACGATGATAAAGATCAGTTTTACTCGAGGCTGTAATCAGTCATAGCTAAGTGCCCAAGAAAGGACCTTACCATCCTGATAGGAGATGTAAATGCTAAAGTCGTAGTGGACAATACAGGATATGAAGATATAATGAGACGATATGCACTGAAAGGGAAAGAGAAATGAAAATCGAGAGAGATTTGAAAATATATGTGCATTAAACAGATGGGTTATAGACAGCACATTATTTCCACACAATCGCATACACAAGCTACATGGATCTCATTGGACCACACCACAGAGATGCAGATAGATCATATTAAATCAACAAAAAATTCCGAAGATCAATGGAAGATGCTAGAACCAGTAGAGGAGATGATCTAGGTTCAGATCACCACCTAGTTGTGGCCAAGATGAGACTGAAGCTAAAGAGACACTGGACAACTGGACAAACAGCATTACAAAGGTTCAATACAGCCTTCCTCCGAGATACTGACAAGCTCTACGAATTCAAGATAACTCTCAACAACAGGTTCCAAACTCTACAGGATCTACAGAAAGAACAAAATCCACGATGGAGGACAACTGTAAAGGGATCAAAGAAACATTAACTTCAACGTGTCAGGAGGCTCTGGGTTGAAAAAGCATCATCATAAGGAATGGATCTCTATGGGAACGCTGGACAAGATTCAAGAAAAGAAGAACAAGAAACTAGCAATTAACAACAGTCGAACACGAGCAGAGAAAGTCAAGGCACGAGCAGACTACACAGAAGCAAATAAGGAAGTGAAGAAAAGCATTAAAGCCGACAATCAGAAATACATGGGAGAACTAGCAACGACGGCGGAAAAAGCTGCAAGAGGACGGAATGTGAAACAACTATATGATACAAAGAAGAAATTGGCAGGGAGATATAGTAAACCGGAGAGACCAGTCAAGCACAAAGAAGGAAAGACAATCACGGAGATTCGAGAACAGAGAGAAAGATGGTTTGAATACTTCGAGGAACTGCTCAATAGACCAGTTCCATTAAATCCACCAGACATCGAAGCAGCACACACTGACCTTCCTATAGATGTCACTCCACCAACGATCGAAGAAGTCAAGATAGCCATCAGACAAATCAAAAGTGGGGAGGCGGAAGGACCTGACAATATACCAGCAGAAGCACTGAAGTCAGACATTGAAATAACTGCAAACATGCTTCACATTCTATTCAAGAAGATTTGGGAAGAGGAACAAGTGCCAACGGACTGGAAAGAAGGATATCTCATCAAGATACCAAGGAAAGGAGATCTGAGCAAATGTGAAAACTACAGAGGCATCAGTTTGTTATCAGTACCAGGAAAAGTTTTCAACAGAGTGCTGCTGAATCGGATGAAAGACGCAGTAGACGCCGAACTTCGGGATCAACAGGCTGGATTCCGTAAGGATAGGTCGTGCACAGACCAAATTGCGAAACTACGGATTGTCGCCGAACAATCAATTGAGTGGAACTCATCACTCTACATCAACTTAATTGACTATGAGAAGGCGTATGACAGTGTGGACAAGAGAACATTATGGAAACTTCTTCGACACTATGGAGTTCCTGAAAAGACTGTCAACATTATCCCAAACTCATATGATGGACTACAGTGCAAAGTGGTGCATGGAGGACAGCTGACAGATGCATTTCCAGTAGGGATTGGAGTCAGACAAGGCTGTCTACTCACCGCTTTCCTCTTTCATCTGGTAATTGACTGGATTATCAAGACTTCGACATGTGAGGGGAAGCACGGGATACAATGGACTTCTCAGAATCAATTAGATGATTCGGACTTCGCAGATGACCTAGCCCTCCTCTCTCATACACACGAACAAATGCAGATGAAGACAGCAAATGTAGCAGAAGCCTCTGCATCAATAGACCTCAACATACACAAAGGAAAGAGCAAGATTCCCACACTGAGAACACCTGTAGAATCCATTTGAACGTTTCATGTGTGAAAATCCCTCCATGCATACATCTATAGCTTCTTAATGTTTTCGTTGTTTGTACATTATTGTTAGTACTTTTGATTCCATTTCGTATTGTGGTGTTTCATTTCATGATAGTTTTCTCAGTTTCTTCTGTTGCTTTCATTGGGTTTCTATATTCTTCTTGAACTGTATATAATTTGTTTTAATTGATATTATGATGGCGGCTGCCATATTGACTGCTCGCTCTTTGATTGTGCGGTTTGATTTTGACTGGGATCGTGTATTTTGGTTGTAAATTGGAACACTTTCCCAGAAATTGAAACACTTTGTGTTATAGAACAGCCGCTCAAACGGAATCTTACTTGATCTATCCAGAAAGGATAGAATAGCACTTAACTTTTGGTGTTTTCGGTAATTTTCATATATTTCTTACCACTTTGCTATTCATTGTAATTTAGATTGAATATTTTGGTATCAATTTTTGGTTGAATAACTGGGTGGTAATATTTAATTAGGTAAATTTGTACATTTGTATATATGATGAATTTTAGAACCGTCATTACCCCAACCGCTTTGTTCTGATTTCGACTAGGGTTTGCGAGTTTCTTCACTTTTACTAACCAGTTGTTCACCAATCCTAACCTATTTGGAACTGGGTTTGGATCTTACACACCAACCCAATCACATTTGATGGTGAAACTCTGGAAGATGTAGAAACATTCATGTACCTGGGAAGCATCATTGATAAAGAAGGAGGATCGGATGCAGATGTAAAGGGGAGGATTGGCAAAGCAAGGACAGCATTCCTACAATTGAAGAACATATGGAACTCAAAATGACTGTCAACTAATTTAAAAGTCAGAATCTTTGATACGAATAAAAATAAAATACGATCAATGAGTTAATAAGTCCGCAACAGGGTTGTCTACCGAATACTTTTAAAACGTTAGTCAGTGCCAGTAGACACTTAGTGACTTGCCTTACCTAAATACATCAAAATGGTCCGTTTGCTAAGAAACAAAAGGGAGGGATAAAAGTATCACAAGGCTTAACATTCACAACAGATGTTTCCTATAGAAAGAAAAAATCTGCGGTATCAAAAACATTATGAAGCCTAAGGAACACAAATTTAGATGAGATCTTTAGGAATACTGAAAAATTATGTTTATCAGTCAAAGATCCTTCAGTATTCTGCGTAATAGGTGATCCGACGGGTGTTATCCGATAAAATTGAAGATTGGTTAGACTGGACCTAATATACATCACATTAGAGCCAAAGATACCACAAATAATCGCAGTTTGACAACCCCTTTACACGTAACACCCTTGTAATCGAAGTACACTAGCCCAGTCCAGTCAGAAATGAGTAGGTTCTAAGTTAAATTAGGATGACTATCTATATCTTGAGAAGCGTTTGGTCTAGGCTGCTTGACGGTCGTAAGAGATGCGTAGCGCGGTGTACCCACTCGTGATCTGGTGCAGATGCATGACCTCGAGCCTTCAGCTAGGTGTGTCCATTAGAATTAACGAGGCCAGTGTCAAATGTCAAAGACTTACAGAACTGTTTATTAGGGGATTTATTTATCGCTAAAGAACAACAGCCAGTCACTATCCACAACGGAAATTTTGCAGTGAGAAGCTTCTAAAATACCACTGAACATCAAAATGAAATATTAAAGACAAACCTTAATCAAGGTCAAATGATAAGGGTTTGATTAAAGAAGCTTGAGAGGCGTAAAATATTGCTATGTAAGTCCTATGTAAGGGTAAGTACATATAAAACGGGATAAAATCTCAGTAAAGAAAACCGATGCTATCAAATAGAACACTTTGGAGGTGATTTTTATCGATCGAGGAAAGAAGGGAGTCGGGGTGTCAGTATCCCTTTTCTGGTATTACCCATCTGTTTTGGAGCTAAAACGGCTTAGATTACTGAACGTTGGAGTTTCTTTATCTACTTATTCCGCTAATGATAACGTTATCAGAGATTTGGTCTTATTCCTCGAAGACCGTAGGAGGTATGAAACCTCATATGGTAAACCTAAAAGTAAAGAGAGAGCTCATCTTGAAGTGTACCCTAATTCCATGGGGTTTAAGATCTGTGAAAAATGAATCAGACAAACAGGTTAGAAAAGGGCTGGTAATTCCACTTGCGCCGTCCATCTAGGGGCAATCCAATCACTTATAGAATATCTCAGCACTTGAATCATAAAATTGTGCCCTTCAATTTTGTTCCAGGCTTTGACAAAACGTGTTTTCTGCTTTTTAACTTGATTTCCAGTAGAGAGTTTGTATGAAAATAACGATACGGGGATATACTTAGAAGGCGGCAAGACTTTCGTCAGACTACTTTCGCCAATATAAACTTCAATCTCCGGTACAGTTGCATCCTCATCAGGGTTAGGTGGGTTTCTAGAACAGAGTGGGGAACTTGTTATTTTCGTGTCAAAGTGATTAACAAGGCCTGAACAAAGAAATTCTCAGACCACAAAAAAGGCTTTCACTGTGACACGAACAGTAAAGAGACTGCACAAATGCCTGGTAAGTGTGAAGTTTCACATCATGATTGACCACCAGGAATCTAATTTTACATACCAACCGAGTCAATTCATCGATCTACTACTGTGGTCCAGAGTTGGGATTTAGAATTGAGGTTTATGTTTTCACCGTTAAACATCAAGTATCTGAAAGTATACCATTTTCCATTATCCCATCTATATTTTGAGATGTCACCTGAGGATGATGACTATGTCGTTTCAACCATTGCCTGTTGTTATGACAAAACTCGTGAAGTATACTCGTAAGTAATTTGGAACTGTTCAGCGAAAAGGAGTCTCATTATTCAGTGCAAGCGTAGAAGTCCCAGGATTTACAAAAAGGGAGAAGACGTATCGCTGCATTCTGAAGGATGTTCGTACTCGAATGATAGAGTGATCATTACCCTAGCAAATACATCTACTGTGTCGAGCGACATTCGCTACGTTGATTTACAAGCAGAAAACACGAAATCATTTCTTCGTTAGACTTCTTGGTGGCCTGAGATTGACAGTAACACAATTCCAAAACTTAAAAATTGTTCGCCTTGTTCTCATAAGCTCTTGTATATAAACGTACTTGTGATTCTTGGCTTCAAATCGTGGAAACGTATTCATGCAGAATATTGTAATCGATTTTTCGACCTATATCATTAGTCACGGTTGTTTAACACTGCAAGTGGCCCAAAGTGGTACTCATAAGCAGTCTTAGCAGAGAATTTACTCAAAGAGCAGTATGGATGACTTTTGTTTGTTCGCGTCAGAAACCTTAGCTTGAGGTTTTGAACATACCTTCCGAATTTGGGAAGTGACAGCTGAGTTTCTAGGATGCCGACTATTCCTAAAGATAGTGAGTCTGAAATCCTCGAAGTTTTCGAGGAATGCCAACTAAACAATTTGTCACACGATCGTTTATGTGTAAAACTGAAAAATATTTATGACAATGTAAGTTTAGACAAATGTTGTAATTGTGTAATTTGTCCTTTATATAAACCTCGAATTCGATGCAGAATTATGGGTTTAAGGTGGTTACTGTATCCAAGTTATCATCATATAATGGTTTGCAAAACGGACTTGTCCCCGCTGCTACACCAGTTGAGTTTCAAATCTTCAGGGTAGTAGTTTAGTGGACCTCTTCAGTCTTCAGTAATAAAGATAGGAGGTCTATTGACCTACATTAATCCTTGCAGTTTGTTACACTGTGGAGGTTCAATCTCGTTTTGAATATATCGACAGAAGGTACTGATATTACGTGTTCTGGTAGGGAATTCTAGTAATTCATTACTCGGTGCAAGAAACGAAACTCTAGACGTAGACGATTTGATCTCGGTTTTTGGACTTTCTTCGTATGTCCTCTCAAATAATCAGTCCTAGATAGAACGAAAAGATAAGAAATATTAGTACCAAGGTCATCGTTCAGGATACGATAAGCCAATATTAGATCACCCCGTATTCTACGGTAAGATAACGGAAATAAGTTAAGGTGTCTCAGTCTGTCTTCGTAAGATAGGCCAGATAAACCTTTTACCAATTTAGTCCCTCGGTATATCCGCCTCATATTTGGAACAAGGACTCCCTGCTTGAGTCCCATATTGTAAATGTGGTCGCACGAAAGTGGGGTATAATAATCTAAACATTTCCCCATCCAAATACTGGAAAGATCTACGAATAGACCATAATACCCTATAGTATTTTGCAGCAGCAGCCTTACAGTGGCTGGTCGTTTTGAGATCATTGCTTAGTATGACTTTTAAATCTTTGTAGTTTTTTACTTTGGGTAACAAATCTACATATTGTGTAGTAATACGAATCATCATACTTATTTAACTGCATCACCACACTCTTGTTAGGATTCACTTCTAGAGACCACCTGTCCATCCATGCCACTAATGAGTTGAGATCAGCCTGTAATACTATTCTATCTGACATGCTGTATATGGGTCTCCAAATCTTTGTCATAGGCGGAGAGTAGGATGGATGACTTAGCTACATTTGGTAATTCATTTACATAAAGTAAAAAGAGAAGAAAACCAAGAATTTTGCCTTGGGGGACTCCACTTTTCACTGGTTCCCACGATGAGAGAGCACCATTTACTCTTACCCTTTGTCTCCTATCATGAAGAAAGTCACCAGTCCATGACTGCATAATGAATTTCAAAAGTTTCCAGTTTTAATTTAAGACCAGAATGGGAAACCTTATCAAAGGCTTTACTTAGATCTATGAAAATCACATCTACAGGAATATTGAGATCTTTCGCCTCAGCCCAATTTTCTCTTGCAATGAGAAAATTTGTCAAACATGATAGGCCTTTCCGAAAATCATTTTATTCCGTGGATAAGAGATCATGTCCTTCCACATAGATTATAGTAGCCATCCTAATAATTTTTTCCATCAGTTTTACAGCTGCACTAGTTAAGCTGAAGGGTCGATAGTTACTTACTAAATCTCTACTCCCAGCCTTATACACCGGACTGATTATCGCGTCTTTCCAGTCTCTGGGAAATCTGGATTGCCACAGGGACATATCAAACAGTATCGCTAAAAGTTCAGCAATTACATCTGATAGGGCTTTCATAATCCTAGGATGAATATCATCAGGGTCACTGGACTTCTCCGGTTTGAGATGCTAAGCATTGGCTTCCAAGACTTGACTGCTTAAACACCCTGAATATTAAGGTTTCTTCCCCGTTTTGCTTTCGAGTTTTTACACCTGCTTCAGTTTGGGCACCTGGGCAGTATCACGGCCCTCACACAGATCAAATGAGATTTGTGCGGCGCATATGTATTCGGTACTCCTGTGTACCAATATTTGTGTTCAAGTAAATAATAATAAATAATAATTTTGAGTTTTTAACTCAGTAGGGGCGTTCTCCCACTTGATTTGATCCTCAAGTGACCAATCTGGTAGAATGCGAATATTCAAATTACGAGTAATACCAATTTTTTCCAAGCCTATACTTTTTCCATCTCATTTCTGCTTACAAGTTGCTCTAAATTGTCCTTCCCGTATCAACCCGTTTTATTTCCTCCCTGGTGCTTGGGACCAGTATACTCATGTTTGGTATCTTGTCATCCGGCAGGTTGGTTTAGTGCAACCGCTGTTAACGAAGGTTTTGAACATGACAGTAATTTTTTAAAACTTATGGTTAGCCTCTTTAGTGGGACGATTATGTTAGCAATAAACCATATGACTTCCATTTGTAGTACGTTTGATTCAAATAAGATGTTTTCCCAATGATTGACACCAACGTAAATTAGTTAAGTTAGTGGTCATGTACTGTAACTGGCGGTGGTGGCGTGTAATGAAATCGATCCATGTGTAATGAAAGTCAGAGCAGTCAACGCCAATCTCAGCCATCTAACTTTCGTTTACTATCTTCATAAAAGTGAGACTGACTTCTTTGACTGAAAGAATTCCTCCTGGCTGTACTTTCCTGAATCGAACTGCTGCCATTATTGTTATTATTATTATTATTATTTCACTCTCATCCATTAGCTTTTATTCATTTTTCCTTTTTTATCGTCCTCACCTCTATTTCTTCAAGTCATTTTTACTGTGTGGCTCTTATACATTTCGGTGCCTTGTATCAATATTTAAGTGTTCAAATAACAATAATTACAGTTACACGTTTACTTGATAAATCACTGACTTAGACTGAGCCTTGTAGGTATGTACTGAATACCTGGTTAGGGTCCGCGTGATTGTCGCAATCAATGTTTAGAGACTAGTTGATAAGGCTCAGAATAGTTCACAATGGTAACTGCGCATTCACTCCATCGTCCCTAAGTTTCTTTATAAACTTTTATCCCACTAAAGCTGTATTCTCGGATCGTATTTACTGTGACTAGTTTTTTTCGACTACTAATGCAACTGTTACACTAATTTCTATTCATCTTTGTCTTTTTTTTATTATACTCACCTTCCTTTCTCGATGTCTTCCTAGTCCCATTTTCTTATTGTATGGCACATATACATATTATGATGCTCCTTTGTACCAATATTTGTGTTCAAGTAAATAAATAATACAGTTTGTCTTATCAATCTACACTCGTATTGGTTTGATCATAACTTCTGTTTAATGTGTAGATAATAACTGTGACCGTACACTTTCCTTATCTCTGCCGATGAGTCAAGATTTCAGGAAAATTTTCTAGTTAATAGATCCAGGGTAGCTTCGAGCTACATAATCCTAATTAGGTGATATAGCTCAAAGTACAACATAGTGTTCCATGTGTATTCTTTTTACCTTCATCTAAATCTTGAATTTTGATACTCATATTTTCTATTCCTCGACTTCATTTTTGATCTACATACGGTGTTTATCCTTCATTTCCTACCACCATTGATGCTAGTATTACTCCTTTGTTATTCTCACTCTTGTTATTATTTATTATTTAAACACATAAATATTGGTACAAGGAAGCACCAGATACATATGCGCCGCACAAATCTTATTTGACTTGTGTGAGGGCTGTGATACTGCCCAGGTGCCCAAACCGAAGCAGGTGGTTTTCTTAGGGAGCCGCTCAAGGAGCCTTTGACCTAAAGGTCTGATCCACAAGGCAGTGGAACATCGTGAGAAGATGCAGTCCCATGATAGCCGGTGACCAACGATTGATTCATACGCTATTTGTTACCTCAGGATACTGGATGGAGCCCATGTGCACTATTGGTTTGGAATGAGGGTTTTCCAACTCCCGTAGGTGGACTTTCCGTGTCCACCAACCCGGATAAAGCGCCGGACGTTCGCTTTTCGTCCTCTCAATTTGGTAAACAACATGGGTGCCACGAGAAGGCAGTGAGTAGGACTTCCCTGTTAGAGGCTATATATTCGCGTGGCCATGTGAGAGCATTTGGAGAGGGAAAGTGTACTCTCCCCACTCTTGACCGTACCAGGGCATGTAAGGGCTATTCTCACTCTACTAATGTGGCATGACAACTTGAACTGAGAAATAATCGTACCATAACCTATGTTTCTTAGGACTGACTGGTGAGCCTTATATTTTGTTTTATTTATTGCAGATGGGTTTTTTTCATCCTAATACTCTCATTTCCATTGTTTTTTTTTGGTTTAACAGACACGGTTTACACACTTTGCTGATGATTTCTTTGAGCTTTGCCGTTACAGTTTAGTATCCAGTGAACGATCCTTGTATCGTGAAAGAACAATTGATTTCATCACAAAGTTTGCACTATTTTGTGGAAAATCAGATGATAGTAATCAAGATACACTGAATAACCGTTTATTGTTAAAACTTTTCTTATTTTGTATTAAGGTAGGTATACTTTTCCCTCTGTTACCCATAAAATCTTACATCTGTTTTGATGATCACTAATTTTTGTGTGCTGAATAGAATTCGGGGTATATAAGATTATTTAATGCTTATAATGAGCTCTCGGTTTGTGATGTATTAGTGTTTATAGAGTCAATTAAACTGAGTTTATAAACGTGTTGTTGGTTAACGAAATTTGAAGACTGGGAAGTTAAATTAGTTGTAAACAGTTATCATATATAGGCATTAGTTTTGACCTATAACCAGTCTAGTGGACGCGAATTACAAGGATGTTTTTAAATGGTGTCGAAGTGACAACAATTGTTGGATAGTGACGAGTTTCAGTACACCGGAAACACAACTTTGCCAAAACACTTAGAGGTCAGTTGAGAAAGCATTTCAGAATTCAGAACACATCAGAAGATGCAAATGGACGATTGAAGGCTATGTATACATTCTTCCTGCCTATTGTCGTGTTTTATACTAGAAGTAAATTATCTATTTTTTGTAATTCGTTATTTTCCTTAAAGTAATAGGGAATTCATTTAAAAATGGTATATTCCATACTCTTAGTTGTTTTCTGAACCTTATCAGTTGGCATATTTTGACATATACTGTAGTGGAATCACTTGTTTTACAGTAAAACTATGTTTTCAAATGATGATTGAATCAAAATCGTTCAATCCAAAATAAATTGAAAAGTTAATACAACTGTGAACTAGTAATCTACTAAAATTTAATATTTGATCATTGGTATGGTTTGTATCGATATGCACCACAAGTGAACCCATCACTTACCTTGTTTGTACGCAATTAATTAAAACTAATATTTCACGAAATCAATCTATTTGCTGGTTAGATTTCATTTGTAAGCATTTCTATCAAACCATGATGGTAGGTGTAGACTACCTGCTTGGGATTCGCGAGATGATAGCAATCGATGGTTAGAGACCTTGAATGACATGGCTCAAATTAGTTTACAATGGCAAAGTTGCATCCACTCTTTGTGTTCTCCCAAATTCCAATCTTCTGAATTCTTCATGTCTCTATCTCTTTTCTCTTTTCAAATGTATTTCACTGGATTATACTCCTTGAATAACATCTTCAAACCTTAATCTTTCGGATTACTGCTTATACTCATACTATTTCTACCACTATGGGATTTGATGAATCGACAAGTGCATCTCTGTGCTAATGTGGTATGGCAACTCGAACTGATGTACGTACGTACGAAGTTCTACGTTGTGACTGACTGAATAAAAAACGTATAATACGTCCTTTTTACCTTAATATTCCCACTAGTTAATGCGAAATTCAAAAAAGTATGGTTTCATGCTTTTATTAATATTTTATGGTAAACAGGTAGGTATAAACAACCCACAACCCGAGACAAATATATCATTGTTCATGAATTAGCTATTGAAATGATCAAAGGGGTTTGCGTAATCATTCATATTGTTCATTTCATCCATTGTTATTCATAGTCTAGATACGTGGTTAAGGAATACAAAATAAAAGATTTAAAATTAACTTAATCGACAACGTTTCGTCCAGCGGAGTACTATTTTCTGACCGTTTAACAGATTTTCTCACACATTTTAAGATCCTGAAAACTAAATGACGTAACAATTCTAAGTAATTGACAATCATCGCATGGCTATTCATGTTCTTGTAATTTCTCGTACTCTGGATATTTGTGTTCTAGTTATACTAAGTTAATGAGTATGATTTAATTATCTTTCATACGGCTCAGTTTTATATAGTTTTCTATTATGCTTGTCTATTGATCTACTCTTCAAATCAGTACAACGAATGTCCAAATCCTGCTGTAAGATTTCGATGTATGCAGATTATTCATAAACTATTGGATGGGATTGGAGATAATGGAATAATGCCTGAAGAATTGTACAGGTCGTTGCAAAGTATACTACTTCGTCGTGTCTATGATACAAAGGTTAGTTGGTTTCTTATGTGTGTGTGTGTTAGAGAGCAAAAGACAGTCTCCTGTGAAGAATATGGAGATAAATTTGTTAATTATACAAACGTTTCATTCAATATCATCTTGATTTCACCAATTCAGTCGCATACATTTACCAACTAAAAATCATTGATAGTTATAAAAGTTCGTATGTTTCTCTCGTTTCTATCCAAGATTGAGTTGTTGGCAGGCATACATAGAGAGAAATCGGTATACCGAATTCCATTATTAGTCACCATCGAAATTATAGTCAGTTAAAAATTATTTTTGACTAAGAAGTATGTTTTTAGAATAATGCAATATATTTAGTGGTTTACAATGGAATTTAACAGTATGATTTGGTCACACCGTAACAACGAAAACAGACTCGAACACACGATGCCGAACCTCTGCACTACTAACATGGTGTTGCCACTGGATGTCAGCAATCCTTCGGAGACAACGATGATCGAACACAGAGAGTCGTCCAACATCCTCAACTCCGAGAGGCCAGGTTTCACAAACATAGAGCAAAACTGCTCTCACCGACGCGTTGTAGATCCGACCGTTTACAGCCAGACTAACATCACCTCTCTGGCTTTCATTATACATGCATCAATCTCATCACTCACGCCACCACCAGCACTTATGTAGCTACCTAGATAATTCAATCGGTGTCACCATCTTGAAACATCGACTTCGGTGGCTTGGACATGTTCTACGAATGTCGTCCCAGAGAATTCCACGCCGTGCATTATTCGCCGACGCCGGGACTGGTTGGAAAAAGCGGAGAGGTGGTCAGTGTATGACATGGTGTCGTGGTATGAAAGAAAGCTGCAAAGGGCTTGCTTCTGTTGGTCCTTCACGACTCCCAGGCTGGGGTGTGAGAGATGGTGCAACACAGTAGCTAGAGACGTTATCAGATATGGCTCAGAATAGAAGCCAGTGGCGATCCTGCTGTAACTTTCTTTTACTTTCTTCATAAAGAGTGGTTCTCACTTTCTTAACTGAAAGAGTCTTCCGATTGTACATTTTAGTCCCCCTTTCTTCATCCTTTTATTCCTTTATATATACGCATCTTCCCCTTTCTCTTCCCATTCTCATTGTTTTGTGTGGCGCATATATATCTGGTGCCCCTTTGTACCAATATGTATGTGTTTAAATAAATAAATACCGAAAACAGACTAACAGTTCTTGTTACGGGCTCTAACGTTATATGCAATTTGTTGCCATGACGATCATGATATCGATATTTTTGTTATGACTCGGCTAGTTGAATAGCTCATGATCATTTCTCTTACAAAACACCCTAAAATACAAGACTAAATCAATATAATGTAATACTATGTAACATATTCGTATGATTCCAATAAAGTGAAAAACAAATACTTTTCCTTATTTCGTACTATTTTCAGACTTTGTTTACTTTGACACACGAGCTTGATACAATCAAGCACCAGAAAATACTCTGCATAAAAATGAGTTAACAATGTAATCTTAATGGGTAGGATCTAAAAACAATGGAACTAATGGCAGAGACTTCGTTTGTTTTAAATGATAGGTCTGTTTACGAAGTGGATAGTGAAAGCTACATTTTGACGAGTACATAGTAGAGCAAGGGTTTTACACTTTAGGTGTAAGGATGGCTCGTTGGTAAACTTAAGGAAGCCTCAAGAAGCCCAGAAAGAGCCGAAGACATTCCATCCAATCACTGCTAGGGGGATATTCTAGAATGTCGACGTGTAGCTTCCCTATTGGATGGATAAGAATGACCCCCCTACGTGCCTATTGGTTGTCCGGAATGCTGATTTACTCTCAGTCAAAAACTATAAATACATGAGATTTCTGTACTATATTTTGACACTGTTTTGGGGAATAAAATTCCTACTTACTAGTCTTCTCTCTTGCAACGTTGCGGGTTCTATCGTTCAAGTAGTCTAGTAGTACGCGGTATAACAAGAATCAAAGCTCTAGATATAACAGGTTTATAATTAACACCATGATACCTCCAAAGGTGACTCAGATAACCATGTATTTCTCTGAATATCAGTATATAAAGATTGATTACGTCGGTCACATCTTCAGCTCTCACGTTACTGTTCATATGGTCGAAACCCTCAACCATAAATAACATTTCATTAAACATTAATCTAGAGTAATTTATTATTGACTTCCAATTTTAGCTTTTATTGATTATCATTCTCACCTACGCTGATCGATTGCAAATCACATAAACTTTAGATGTTCATATATGCTCATAATTTTAATCCTGTCAAGTTTGATTGATCCGAAAACACATAATACCTGAAGTCATGACTAAGTAGCTTTTATACTGAGAAATCATAAATCATTACATTTTCATAATAAATTCGTACTATCCAGCTATGTAGTTCGCATGCTTTTCAAGTTCCCATCCTACATTCATTGTTGTTAACTTTTTGAATGGGAGTATTTCACAATGTATGACGCTTAATGAAACAAAATCTCGTGATTGCAGAATGAATTGTGTTCTTTAGTTGAATAGGGTCGTCATAGTAGTCATTAATAATAGTTTTGATTTCTGAACGAATGATTTTAACAATATTGGCACTGGCAATGTGATAGGACAACAGCGCATTTTTTAATTGTTTACTATGTTTATATATATACCTTATAGGTATCGGTGCGAGTTGAAGCAATTCAAGCACTTTCTCGTATGCAAGATCCTACTGATGCAGAGTGTCCTGTAGTTGAGGCATTTATTTGGCTCACACGACATGATCCTACTGCAGAGGTTCGGCGGGCGGCATTAGCAGCAATGGTTCTGACTACTCGAACATTACCAAGTCTAGTTGAAAGATGTCGTGATCTGGCTGACAATGTACGTCGAGCCGCCTACAAACTGTTAGCATCTCGAGGTATTTTACGACCACTATCGATCGCGAAACGTATCCGTATCTTACAAGACGGATTATCCGATAGATCGGGTAGGTAGTTTTAGAAAATCCTAGGATTGCTGGGATTGGGCTACCTTGTTATATATGTATAATATTTACTGAAGTTACTACTTTGAGTTTTTATTGGTAGGTTTATTCGATACATATATAATGTCTTGGTGAAATCCATATCACTGCACACTTTTACTATACATCCTTTCCAGCAACCATCTTTTCTAGAGACTATCAACTTTGAATGCAAAAACAGATATTGACTAACTTGGTGACTACCAATTTAAATTAACGATAATAGATACATATAGGTCATACTGTTAGTGACTACTGTTAAGGAGAATCAGTAAAATATTGACTTTTTAATTAACTACTTGAACTATGATCTCTATTTATTTCTTGTCGTCGTCTGTGCATAACTGGGCGTCGTCAGCTTGAAGGTGAAAACATCAGCAAACTATCAGGGCAGATATTAGTTAAATAAGATTAATTCAAAGTCACAACTACTCCTGTTCTGGATTAATCAGGTTAAGTATTCAGTCTATCATCAAAACATCCGCAGAAACGGTAATGTCTATTCGACCTGTAATCTCTACAAGTCAGTGAATCTTTCTAGTGTCATCTAAACCATAAAGACTCATCCTAACTGGCTATAGGGAACAATAGAAAGCGTAAACAGTTTAAACGCAGACTGGTTGGTGTTTTTTTCTAGTAAACATTATTGGTGGCATGGCAACTTGAGTTGATGCACATGACTGACAGATTAATTGGTGGTGAACATACACTGTTGATCTTTTTCACGACGATTAACCTAATGCTTTTTCCTCTAGTTTTTCAGTCTTCATTTCTGTCCGTCATGGGTTATACCGTTAAGATTTATACGAACTTAAACCGTTTTGTATATTTCTAATGTCATATCCCAGTTTTCCTCTAAATTCCCTAGAGTTCGAATCATTTTCTTAAAAAATATTACGAAATTTTGGTAAGTTCAGTGATGATAATATGTTTCTATTTTTCAATGTATTTAATTATAGAGGAGGTTCGTAAAGCAACTAAAGAGTTAGTTTTAGCATGGTTCAATGGAACTAACCGAGATCCAGTACTACTATTACGACGTTTAGACCCAGAAGGTGATCCTAGTACAAGTCAAAAAGCTTTAGATAGTCTATTTGAAATGTTATCACCAGACGATCTGTTGAAAGTTGTGCAAGAATGGTCACCAAATTATTTAACTTCTGAGTAAGTTATTATTGACTTCTCTAGAACTTTTATATTTACTGTTTAGTGTATCACTCTGCACTTCAACACATCGGATATATATATTTATACTCCTTGTGGAGAATCGTAGGTCGCCCATCGGCATTCTCCAACCAACTTTGTCCCAGGCTATTCTTTCCATTCGTTCCTAATTGCTATTTATTCTTTTGATGTCTGCTTCCAATTCCCGACTCACTATGTTCTTTAGTCTTCTTCATTTTCTTTCGCCTTCAGGATCATAAGTCAGGGTTTGTCTCGTAATGCGGTCTTATGGTTTCCGCAATGTCTTGGTCTAGTCATAAACGTACTCATACCTTTCCTTTTTTGTAGATTGAGGTCGTTTTGAATTAGTGATCTAATTGTTGCAAATTAAATGTTTAGATCGCCCAACTACAACCGTGCGTTGTAGAAGATTGTAAACAATGGGTCAATAATTAATAAAGTAGCACCTTCTTGCATGCGAGTTGTCATTTGAATAAGTAATCATTGGTGTGTTCCTTTCGTAATACGGAAAGATAGGTCCTCAGTCAGAGAGTAATAGTAAACTTTTCATAGATTAAATGTAAATTAAACTGATTAATGCGTGTGAAAATAAGAAAAACGATATTTCTTTAGATCATTATTGATTTATTTTTCAGTCGAATACTTAAATCCGATTGCCTTACACCGGAAGCAACATTTTTCTGGAGGGCATTAGTGGAATTTATTCATAAAAGACAAATTAATGCAAATGACACAACAACAACAACAATAAAATCAGCAGTACACCCTGAGCATGAAGATAACAATGAAGAAAACAATCCTTTACAACGGTTAGCTGATATAGTTCAACCGTCTGTTAGTGTTTACGTTGACTTAGCTAAAACGTAAGTTTTTAATCTGTTTTTATTTTATTTGAACACATAAATATTGGTACAAGAGGGCACCAGATATATATGCGCCACACAAATCTCATTTGATGTGTGAGGGCTGTGATACTGCCCAGGTGCTCAAACTGAAACAGGTGGTTTTCATAGGGGACCACACCCGGAGCCTTTGACATAAAGGTCTGATCCACAAGGCAGTAGAGCATCGTGAGGAGATGCAGTCCCATGGTAGCCGGTGACCAACGATTGATTCATACGCCATTTGTTCCTTGAGGATACTGGAGCCCATGTGCACTATTGGTTTGGAATCAGGGTTTTTTAACTGCCCTAGGTGAACTTTCTGTGTCCACCAACCCGGTTAAAGCTCCGGACATTGGCTTTTCGTCCTCTCACTTTCGTAAACAACACCCGTGGCACGAGAAGTCAGTGAGTAGTACTTCCCTGGCAAAGACTATATACGCGTGGCCATGTGAGAGCATTTGGGGAGGGAGAGCGTACTCTTCCCACTCTTGACCGTACCAGGGCATTCGGGGGCTTTAATTTGTTAATGAGTCTATGAATAATTGCAAAATAAACATGAGCTAGTTGAACCACGTTAAGTATTGTAAACTTATTGTCCTCAGTACTTTAGTTCAGTGAATCAACTGAATAATCAGGATGTACTTGACTGTGAATCTTCCAACTACTACTTAAAAGGCATATTTTTCAACCACTCTTAACCACTGATTCACACGCCATTTGATGTAGTGTGTAGAATATCACATTTTAGTGTGAATAACAATACCTATATATCCAACTAATAAGTTTTAAAAGAGTGTGAAGAAAATCCGTATCTTAAATCCGAATCCCTAAATACATTATACCAAAAGCATTAGATTTTTTTAAATTTAAAACTTCACACAACCTGATTTCAAAAACTAATGGATTTTCAATGACATAAATAAATATCATTTCCCATTGAATTATTTTTGCCTGCCGCTTATTCTAGTGTATTTCGTAAGTGACGTGGTAGCAGTTATTTGAAAAGAGATTTTGACGTAGCATGATATTAATTCATAAGTCACTGATCATTGATCTTAAGTCCCTACGGGTTGGAGTCTTCGAATAATATGCATTTGATTACTGTTATTGGGAAATAAACCGGATTAAGGCATGTTATGTGCATGATCATGACGGCGCACGCTGATTGGCTAACTGTAAACTAATCAGCTCCGGCAGATTATTGAAGAAGCATGTAGAAGTTTCTTATGTATATACTATAAATATATGAACGTTTTTCTAACGATTGATTGCTGTTCACCAACCCTTGTTATTTTGAATACAATTTCGTTCCTGTTCAATGTGTTCTGATTTTGGGGTCTTGTGGAGTGTCATTGTATAAGAATACTAAGCAATAGGAGTAGCTGGGTTGTTTATTAGCAAATACAATTATAACAATTACCTTCTATGTTATGAAAATAAATTGGTCGGCAATACATATATCCGTAACCTTCTATACATGTCTGTTTTTATTGAGGCAGCTCAAGTTAGTGATTTGATCAAATCACAGTTCACGTTGGTTAACTGATTCATCTCTCTCAGCATTATAATTCTTACATTAATATTATTCGGTGGTTTCATCACATGTAAGCAATGCGTCTTAGTAACAGCTACTATCAAATATCTTCAACTAACACACCTCTACATTCACTT
The DNA here is from genome assembly GCF_000237925.1 of Schistosoma mansoni. Lineage (NCBI taxonomy): Eukaryota > Metazoa > Platyhelminthes > Trematoda > Strigeidida > Schistosomatidae > Schistosoma > Schistosoma mansoni. The sequence goes on along the minus strand of NW_017386038.1, from coordinate 72,923 downwards.
TGTATTGTTTGTTTGAATCTTCCCATCGATGTGTTAGGACTGCAACTGGTCAGTCTCTAATTGACATATATGCATACTGTGCGTATTGCCTCGATATAGCCTAAATTCACAAGCAGTGTAAGCAAAGATGGATAGTGGCTAGCAGTGGAATCCAGTCTGACGCGCATTTCGTCCTATTTGGGACTCGTCAGCTGGATGTGCGTGCATCTCAGAGTTGATGTTCACTCTGGGACTCGAACCCAGTACCTTTCGCTTCAAACACCATCGCGTCATCCACTCGGCCACTGATTCTTGATAGCCACTTGCTTGTGCAATGGGGTGAAGTTTAAATTCACTTAGTATTGTTTGTTTGATATAACACACCTCCACTACTTTTAAAAGTAATGTTGCAGATACGTACTGTAGTGTATTAAGTACTCGGGTTAAATGAAAATCTTCGTCGATATCTACCTGTTTTTTTACTACTATAGACTTCTTATCATTCATGGTTATGCGATGATTACCTTATATTTGGTATTATTATAATCTTTCAATAATTTAGTGTTGTAGATAAACTTGTTCAAACTGTTCTTGCTCAAGAGTTTGATGAAAAAGCAATTGAACAAGAATGTGTTGTTGAACAAATTTTATCAATGGCAGGATCACTTGATTTAAGCGATGAATTTGGTCGAAGACGTTTAGTATCATTAGTTCATGATTGGATAACTAGTCAACAAGTTTCAGGTACTTTAGCTCCTCAATTATTAAAATTACACGCTATTTTGGAGCCAAATCTGGTGAGTAGTTTATTTATTTTTCATTCTTAGTTTTAGTGTTGTGTATTGTGTTGTAAGTGTTTGGAGGGTTACTTCATTTATTTTTTTTACTGTTACTATTTGAGTGTAACTATACTATATTGACTTGGTCAACCAGAATTGAGAAGCTGATTTTTTTGGGAGGGGGGCGAAATTCAAAATGAATCACTTTTGTCTCATATCACATCAAAATTCCAGTAAAAATATCTTTAGATGGCGCTTATAATGCTGAAAATTGTTGCTAAACTTTCTTTTTTTCGCCATTACAGAGTGGAAATGACACTATGAATTGCATTATACGCCTACTTCTTTTTGTGTGCACAAGTTTTTCTTCAGAGTACACTTGACAAACATATCTCTTCGTTAATGGTTCACTCAATATTAGTCGTGATGAGATGCTTAAGCATCATGGTTTCTGTGAATGTCTTCCCTATACTATTGTCTTGTAAATTCATCTAGCTAGCTCTTCAAACCATCTATTAACAGCGGTTTCATAAATGGCCCCCAAATGCCTTGGTATGGACGAGAGTGGAGAGAGTACGCTCTCCCTCTCGAAATACTCTCACATTGCCATGCGTATATAGCCTCTGCCAGGGAAGGCCTACTCGTGGCATTACTGTTGTTTACGAAATCGAGAGGACGAAAAGCCAATGTCTGGCGCTTTAACAGGGTTGGTGGATGCGGAAAGTTCACCTAAGGCAGTTAAAAAACCCTGATTCCAAACCAATGGTGCACATGGACTCCAGTATCCTGAAGGAACAAGTGGCGTATGAATCAATCGTTGGTCACCGGCTACCATGGGACTGCATCTCCTCACGATGCTCTACTGCCTTGTGGATCAGATCTTTAGGTCAAAGGCTCCGGGTGTGGTCCCCTATGAAAACCACCTGTTTCAGTTTGAGCACCTGGGCAGTATCACAGCCCTCACACATCAAATGAGATTTGTGTGGCGCATATATATCTGGTTCCCCCTTTGTACCCATATTTATGTGTTTGAATAAATAAATAAATAAGTTTCATAAATGAGTTTTCCATAAAAGTTCATGACTATGAGACAAGGATCTAGCGAAAAGCTTTAATGAAAGTATATTGTCATTCAGATGAATGAAATAATGTAGACATGTTTATCCAATGATAAGATCGGGAAACTGACAAGGCTTAAAAGGCTAATAAGCTTCCTGAAATTACTGTACTCTTACAAGTTTCACGTTTATATTCTATGGTAATATTACACATATCGATTATGAAGCGTTATTGTTACTCGAATGTTAAGTTAGAAAGCGTGAGTCGTTCAAAGTATTTTACCTAATTTTTAATATAGATATAAGTTCAACTAAATTGAACATATGCCATTGACATATCATAATTCCTTAATTGATTAGTCGGAGATAATCCATATTGTATGTTTACTTACATTTTAATTTTTGTTTTTGGCTTCATCTTGTTCATTATATTGTAGCGACGTCGTATAAACAGTGTGATTGAAATGATTAGTGAACTTTGTGATCCAGTAGAACCACAAAACTCATTGGGAAGTGCAGTGTCTGTTCCAGTAGAATCCAATGAAAATGGTTGTTTGACAAAGGAAACTGAATGTACAAATCAACAACCTGCTTTGTCAAAAAAGAAAGAGATCAGTATTCGTCTAAAAGTACGTTATTATTGTAAATTCTTTATTCTTAATTAAATAAAGTGGTGTTTCCTTTTTTTATTCGTAGATACTGATTCATTGTATTGTTGAAGCAGTTAGTTGATTTTGAAATTTTCATATCTCATTTGGAGAGGTATAACTAAGTGATAATTGTTTTTAATCATTGTCACAGGCTCCAATCCCTGTTTTACCTCTTTTTGTTTGAGTAGTTGGGTTGTACTGTTAGCCTTCATACGTAAAGTGTGACTCAAATTTGAACCTATTACGTTCATTTAATGAGCAGTATTTTTTTTCTAATACACGCCCTGTCACGGCCGATAATGGAGAGAGTACGCTCTCCCTCTCGAAATGCTCTCACATGGCCACACGTATATAGCCTCTACCAGGGAAGTCCTACACACTGCCTTCTTGTTGCACCGGCGTTGTTTACGAAATTGAGAGGACGAAAAGCAAATGTCCGGCGCTTTAACCGGGTCGGTGGACACGGAAAGTCCATCTAGGGGAGTTGGAAAACCCTGATTCTAAGCTAATAGTGCACATGGAATCCAAGATCCTAAATGAATCAATGGAGTATGAACCTATTGTTGGTCACCGGCTACCATGAGACTGCATCTCTCTACGTTGCTCCACTACCTTGTAGATCAGATCTTTGGGTCAAAGGCTCCGAGTGTGGCCCTCTAAGAAAACCATCTGTTTTGGTCTGGGCACCCGGGCAGTATCATAGCCCTTACATAAATCAAATGACATTTTTGTGGCGCATATATATCTGCTGCTTCCTTGTACCAATATTTATGTGTTTAAATAAATAAATACATTTTCATTCAAAGTACGTCTGTCTAAAATGATGCTGCAAAATTTACAGCTCAGGTGGATATTTTTAGTGTTGTTGAGTTCAGCTCTCTATTTAGATGAAATATTAGCATGATTATTACTAATTTTAATATGATGAGCATCGGTTTTACTCATTGAAGAGTAATGGACTTACAAAGTAGATATTATCTAGCTGTTTATTACAAAAATATTTTTTCCAAAAGACAGCTCTCTCGTCTTCGAATATCTTTGCAATTGGGTTCTTAAGTCAACAATATAATCTTATAAGCAACTGTCACTGGATCATATCGTATCATTGTATTTTATCAATCGATCAACATTTTATCCCTTAATCTGACAGCTTCCCAGACGTCTTTCATTACAAATTACCAAGTTCTAATTCATAAAATATTTGAATTTTAATAAATAGTTATGTGCGATAAATTTCTATAATTTTATAGGACGTTGTTCAAGCGATTACAGTGTTTTGACAATTTATCTTACACAACTAACCTTCATATCCCCTTTTTTGATACATACTGATTGTGCGACAGCATACTGTTACGTTCTGAGGTTGTCTGATTTTAATACATATGTACATGCTTCCTATACCTGAGCCTAACCTGTCACGTAGGCGACAAGACTAAGAATAACTAGAATTAACTTTTCATATTTATATTCTCTTAACCATATATATATGTATAATTGAATAGTTGTTATGGCGTAGGAGTAGGTTGGAAGAAAGCTAGGGGCGGCCGCATCAAAACGTGGCACACATCCATGAAGTCACTGACAAGTGGACTGAGCCATGTTAGTAGGTGTAGACTACCTGGTCGGGATTCGCGAGATGATAGCAATCGATGGTTAGAGACCTTGAATGACATGGCTCAAAATCGTTTTTTCTCTTTCCAAATTTATTTCACTGGTTTATACTCCCTGAATAACATCTTCAAACCCTAATCTTTCCCATTACAGCTTATACTCTTACTACTTCTACCACTATAGGATTTGATTAATCGACAAGTGCATCTCTGTGTTAATGTGGTATGGCAACTCGAACTGATGTACGTACGTACAGAGTTCTACGTTATAACTGACTGACTGAGATTCAAAATCAATTCATTACTTTCATGTATTCCTTTTTTTTCTTCATTGCAATAAATATTAAGATTGCTAGTCTTGAAGTTCGTATGAATGAACTTAATGAAGCATTACATGATTGTGTATCTCGTAAAGAATTTGAACGTGCAACTGAACTACGTGATGCTTGTAATAAATTAGATATTGAACGTACAGAATTATTACAAGAATTACGTGGAAATATTGGAATATTGTGAGTTATTTCTATTTCTTGATTAATTCTTTTGTCGATGTTTTCTGATTCGTTGACCCTCAGATCTACATTAGGTCATGGATAAACTAAATGTTACACCCTTCATTAGTTAATCTGTCCATTAAAAGTTAAAAAAAGACTGGTAGGTCCTGGGTTCGAATCTTGCGAGGCGTGATCGTGGATGCGCACTGCTGAAGAGTCCCACAATAGGACGAAACGACCGTCCAGTGCTTCCAGGTTTTCCTTGGTGGTCTAGATTCAATTGACTCATGCTTTGAACTATGAAAATACTGAAAGCTCCACAAAACCCCTTCTGATAATAAATAAATATGTTGGTTATACTTAGCTTATAAATTTTTCAAGGTTTCCACTCGGATTTTAATTAACTTTAGATTAGACTATTGTGGCTGCAAACTCTAATTCATCCAATAGCGATTATTATATACTCAAGTCCATTACCGTATATTGTTAATGATTCTAGAAATACTTACACATCGTAGTTTTCACAGTATTTATGTACAGATTGGTTCTCTGAAAGCCCGATTAAATAACAATTTAAGAACCATATAAATGAAAGTCGTAGCCATTTGAAGGAACACAAAAGTACCTATAATTCGATGGATCAGTTATGAATGATATGATTCGTTTGTGTGTTTGTTTTGATCAAAGTGAGAAGGAGTGAATTTTCACCAATAAATTATGTTTCGGATAGAATCTGCTTTATATGTTTAGGGGTATGTTATGTTTGAAGCGATTACGAGTTCACCTAGTCTGCGAATGAAACAAGACTTGTAACCAAAGACCAATAAGCTAGCTATTCTGACGCGTCCCAGCCCTGCTAACTAAAGTGAAAAGTCCAAGTTCGAAGTGGGGAAAATGTATTCCGCAAGCAGCCAGAAGCGCAAGCAATCACAACAGGTACAAATCAAACGTATATATACAGCATAAAATTGTCCTTGGAAAGCGTTACAAAATAGCATACTAAAAGATGCAACGAATCAATAGTGTTTAAGATCTTCCCAAGTGGGAAATACGATATGAGGTTGAAAACGAGCACTTTTGACGCGAAAAAAAATTCGAATTTGTAGAATAAAATTACAAAGATAAGTCATTTATCAAGTGAGTTCTGGAGATCTAACATCCCCAACAGGGTAAACGTTTCGCTGTAACTCCGCTTTCATACCATGTGATTTTTCAGTCAGTTAGCTGCAACGTAGGACCAGGCACATATATGCATCGGTCCAAGTTGCCATACCTCGTTAGCACAACAAGATGAACACCAGATTCATAGAAGTAATTAATTTAGTGGTGGTAGTATATAAAGAAAGGTTGTATGTAAGGATATAGTATAGGAAGGAAGACAGATATAAAGCAATTTTAATCTCAAAGTTTAAGGGAAGATAAAGAGTGTATACACCTATGCCATTGTGATCGATTCTGAGCCGTGTCACCTAGAGTCTCCAACGATTGGTGAAAATAGTCACGCGGACCCCAAACAAGTAGTATTCATCTACCAACACGGCTCAGACTAGAAGTTAATGACTTCAAGCACTGATGCCATGTTTTGGTTTGGCCGCCCCTTACTCTTTTCCAACCATCCCCTACACTGGTCAACACTGCGCGTCGTGGTAATCGGTGTTCAGGCATACGTAACAAGTGGCCCAACCATCTCAGTCGATGAAGATTCATGACCTCATCAACTGACTTACCATCATTCCCTAATACCCTGCGTCTAACCTCACTATTACTTACCCGGTTATCCCAGCAGATGCGAGCAATATTTCTAAGGCATCTGTGGTCAAATACTAGTAACTTACAAGTATCTATTCATAATACGAAAACACTAAAATTTACATCTTGGTTTGATTGATGTTATCAGAAACATGTTTTTATGGCGAACTGATTTTCATCACGAGCATTATCGTACTTTTTAATCCATTGTAAAAAGTCTTTTGATAAATGACATATATACCTAACTTTAGAAAAGCAGGTGAACAGGTATATACGTGCATCAAATTGCTCAGTCAAAGTATTTTGTCTTCTCAGAGATGTATTAGTGGATCGGCTAGCAATAGGACAAACAATGAAGTTGCGTAGGATTTTCGTCTAGATGACTTAGCCAAGTGTAAGATTACCGTTTAAGTCCAGATTAATGTACATCTTTTTCTTACCTGATATGAGTTTTGATTTTCTTCTGATGTATATTTCTAGAACGTATGGATGAAAGGTTACTCACAAAATTTACTTTTAGCCGCTAAAATATGTGTTGTATGTAAGCAGGTCATTTATTGATGAGCATCTTTTGATACATTAACCTGCCCTAAAATAGCTCATTTTAAAGAACAACCCGGAAATATAGTATCTTATATATAATAGAATGGATTGTGACTAACAGTGGGATTCAAAACGCGTGTTTTGCCCTATTTGGGACTCATTAACTGGATGTACCTTCAACCCAATTTCGTTGTTCATTAGACCTCAAATCCAATATCTTTCAGTCCAAACACCAACGCGTTATCCACTAAATATCATCAACGGGATAATTAAAAGCCTAAAATAACGATATAATATCTTATATCCAGCATATATATAACTGTTTATGACATCAAGTTTGTAATTTTGCATTTTTGTTAACCTTTCCTCTCGTTTACAGAACAGATAAACCTCCAGTTTCGCCGTCATCAGGTTCTGATGAACAGATTAAAAGTGTAACTAAAGAAGATCTAAACACTGAAAACCCCGATGGAGGTATAAATAATGATAAAAATGATGGAGATGATGATAATGACGAAGTGGATGCAGCTGAAGATGCAACACAAGGCCTTTTTAAACGTTGTTCATCATCTGTATTATTTAAGGCAAACAAAATGGCTGCTTTAATTATACAACAATCTCCTACTCTATGGAGTCTACCAGCTTCACTACGTTCACTATTGGATAGTTTAGTATGTTTTTTGTCACATAAAATGTACATACCTGCACATTCGTATTTATACCTTAAAATATTTTGTGTTTATTATGTTAGGAGCTAACTTTTATTTGTTTTTACACTACTATTCAGGTTTTCTGTATCAGTGATTGATTATTGTCCCTATCAAGATGGATTTGAGCGGCGTTAGCAATATCAGGTTGTCACTTCGCGGTTTTTAACACCTCGGAAGGATTCCTTTCCTTAAGGTATCTGAAAAAGGGATACTAAATTGTGTTCTTTGACTACCTGGGAGCGTGACTGCAAAGGAGAAACAACTGTTTAAGACACATATCCCTTTTATTATCAATTTTCGATGTAGTTTCGCGCTTTTCCAGGCATATCTGTGGTGCAAGAAAAGTTGTGTTACTGGCCCCCACTTTTAACCCCTTTTTATTTTCTGGGAAGGAATTATAGTTGAGGTGGTCGAGTATCCGAAAATAGCACCATCCCATACATTCTTCAGTACAACTTCTCTCTTGAACCCTAAACTTCCCTGTTTTGTCTTACCGTTCTCCAAATGATCCACCTCATATAGTAGAACTTTAAAAAATAAATGTTTGGATTAATATAGCTGTGTTGTCACGATAAAAAGTCTGACCATCATATCAAAGTAACAGCTACAATCACTTGTTGTCACTAGGTCGAATCTTGACTTTTACAATCACCTGATATAAAGTGGATGGAATTATAGAACAATGAGTTTATTGTTTATCATAGTTTTTTATTCCTGCTTTTTCCTTTAGTGAGATTGTATTCTCTGAATTCTAGTTTTTTTTTGTGAATGTCTTTTATTCCCTAGATATTGCCAAGTATGCAACATTCAGATGTTGCTGTTCGTAATCAAGCCATATTAGCTTTGGGTCTTTGTTGTACAATGGACTTACCATTGACATTACAATATATTCATGTGTTTTATTCAGTGAGTTTCTTTATTTGGAAATTATGTTAATTTTAGTAAGTGAATTCATGAGTCGATCTAAGCTAGACTACCATTGAAAACCTGGAAGCACTGGACGACCGTTTTGTCATGGTATGGGTCTCCTCAGCAGTGCGCATCCACGGTCCCGCATACGGGATTCGGACGCAGGACCTTTTCTCTCGCGCAAACGCCTAACCTTTGAGCCACTGAGCAGGTATCCAACGGTGTTAATGTCTAACTTCCATCGATCCATGAATGACTGCGCAACCATTCATTCATTGTCTGAGGTAGATATCTGTCTCTAGCCGACATGAATTGCACTCCACTGGTCACGGCTTTTCACTAGAAACTCAGTAAGTTCATCTTGAAGCTAATTATTGAGGAGTCTCATACTAGTGCGAAACGGCTATTCAGTGCTTCTAAGTTTTCAATGATGATCTAGCTTAGATCGACTCATGTATTCAACTATTTAAATAACTACAATCTCCACAAATCCTCATTCTGATAGTATGCTAATTATCAGAAGGGGGTTTGGTGGAGATTTTAGTAATTTCATAGAGTTGAGTTGAATGCTAGACCCACCCATGGTTGAAGCTAGACCACCATGGAAAACCTGGAAGCACTGCACGGCCGTTTCGTCCTATTGTGGGACTCTTGAGCAGTGCGCATCCAAGATCCCGCACTTGCGAGATTCGAACCCAGGACCTAACAGTCTCGCGCGCGAGCGCTTAACCACTAGACCACTGAGCCGGCATCCGGTGGTGTTAATGTCTAACTTCAACTGATCCACGATGTTTGAGCAACCGTTCACCAATTGTCTTCAGTGAGTTGTTATCTCACAACAGACGTGGTTGAACTCCACTGGTCACTGCTTCCCAATTCAGACAATAACATCTTTGGATGCCGGCGCAGTGGTCTATCGGTTAAGTGCTCTGGCGCGAGACTAGTAGGTCCTGGGTTCGAATCTCGCGAGTGCGGGATCGTGGATGCGCACTGCTGAAGAGTCCCACAATAGGACGAAACGACCGTCCAGTGCTTCCAGGTTTTCCATGGTGGTCTAGCTTCAATCGACTCATGATTTCAACTATGAAGATAAACTTTATGCGATTGACTAGATTTCAGAGTTGATTATTTACAATCTATCGAACAGTTATTATGATATGTCTCATCACGTGGATTGGAGGTTACTCTTAAGATGGTTTTTTTATCCACTTATTGTAACCAGTTGAAATATGGGTATAAATGATGTGTGTTTGTATTTTTTTAATCGAAACGAATTCATCATTCACAATGATATAAATTCCTGGCTACGGAAGATTTTTTTTCCTTTCAGAGTTAGATTAACCATTCTCAGTCAGTAATCCTATTTTTCATGTTGTATGTATGTTTTCTAGGCTATGCGTGTGGATCATTTGATGATTAGTGAAACAGCACTAGGATGTATTATTGATTGTTTGCTTATTTACGGGTTTCGTCCATTTCATGATGCTAATATTAATCCAAATAGTCGATTAGTGCCAACCGATACCATTATCGTTGATGAAGATGATGACGATGAAGAAGAACAGAATATCAAAGCATGTAAGTTGCTTTAGTTAGTAATAATAAAGACTTGTATCACTTAGTGTACCTTCATCAAATCTTATTATTTCGTATTGTCGAGATATGAACATATAAGCGGAGTGTTTGTTGAAGAGTGAACACCAGGGGAAACCTGGAAGCACTGGACGGCTGTTTCGTCTTATTGTGGGGCTCCTCAGCTTTCAACTATGAAAATACTAAATCTCCACAAAAACCCCTTCTGATAAAGAGTGAACACTTTGCGATTTTGTATTTTCATTGATCAAACTTTTACAAAAAATAAGAGTAAGGGGACTACAATAGCAAGCGTCTAAAATAATGAAAATACGTCCATTTCTGTAGAATTTTCCATTCACTTTGTCGTTTCAATTAATTTAAATGTCATATGCAGAGATCCATAACCACCGTATTGTGGTTCTGCAGTCGGTAAAATCTAGTAGGATTTCACAGATTGGACGTTATGTATTCTAAGTTATGTGATAAATCTTCAAATATTCTCAACTTCAAACTAAAGGAGGGAAATATGATAGCCATCAGAAGGAGAGGATGATAATTGGTTGTTTTATAACCATTATTTTCATTCCTAACTATTCATTTGTTGTTCTATAAAAGAAGCCATAATTTCTGAGCTTAATATTTTGTCTGTGTTAGCGGAAAATAAACCGGATTAAGGCACATTATGTGTATGATCATGACGGCGCACTCTGATTGGCTAATTCTAAACCAATCAGCTCCGGCAGATTATTGAAGAAGCATCTAGAAGTTTCTTATGTATATACTATAAATATATGAACGTTTTTCTAACGATTGATTGCTGTTCACCAACCCTTGTTATTTTGAATACAATTTCGTTCCTGTTCAACGTGTTCTGATTTTGGGGTTTTGTCCGAGTGTCATCGTATAAGAATACTAAGCAATAGGAGTAGCTGGGTCGTTTATTAGCAAAAACAATTATAAAAGTCTGGGAATAGAAGTGTTTATTCCCTGATATTTATTTAGTCAGTTGAACAACCTGTACATCTGTTTTTCTGAAGTTCATATGGTTAAAGTAATGAATTCAGTTATCCCAATCATCATTACTGTTATACAAGCATCAGTTATTTAGAAAACAGTTTGAAATATTACATTAGATAACTTGTTTGGTAAACTGAATTTGCAATCGGCAATCAATTGTTTGTTGTCATTGTCATACTTGTACAATACATTTTATCAATGATTCATAAGAAAGCTTGGGCTTGGAACAAATGTAGATCAGTTCAAACAATCTTACCACATGTGTATAATGATAAAATATATAAAATAATTAGCAATGTTTTGGTTTGATCTCCTCTAGCTGTTTTCTTCAACCTACTCCTATTACAAAGCCAGTACTATATGTCGTGGGAGGCAATGTTGATTGGTCATACACAAGAAATATCTCTCGTTTTCAAATTATATACTGTTTAGGGACATTCATTAAGTCTCAATAAATAGATGATGGCAATCGATGGTTAGAGACCTTGAATGACATGGCTCCAAATCGTTTACAATGGCGAAGGTGCATCCATTCTTTGTGTTCTGCCAAATTCTAATCTTCTGAATTCTTCATGTCTCTACCTTTTTTCTCTTTCCAAATTTATTTCACTGGATTGTACTCCTTCAAACCCTAATCTTTCCCATTACAGCTTATACTCTTACTATTTCTACCACTATGGGATTTGATGAATCGACAAGTGCATCTCTGTGCTAATGTGGTATGGCAACTCGAACTGATGTACGTACGTACGAAGTTCTACGTTGTGACTGACTGACAGACAATAAATACCCTTCAGGTTCTTCCAAATGAGAATACGAATTAATATTGTGTTGAAGAATATAGTTTCTCTGAATATCGACCTTTTAAAAGATTGTTTGTTAAATTATCAACAAAATAAGTGAATTTTCCGATTTTGCTCTATTCACTTTCTTTTTTTTTATACAGCTAAGCATGATTATGTTGTATTAACACGACAAACATCTCAGGATTCTATTGATCAGTCTCATAGTAATCCATTGGGTATATTAGTTCGATGTGATGAAATGTCCAAAACAGCTTATCGTTTATTAAAACCAATCACCTCACTTTTGGAAAAAGAGGTAAAAACAAATTGAAATATAATTTCTTGTGTATATTTCAATACTTAATTAATTCTATGGATTCTCTTACAGTCGATTTCCGATAAGTTAATTGAGATAAGATGGTGGTTGGAGGTGGTCAACAGGAAACCCTGGACCCGGATTCGTGCTACTTGGCACTCGTCAGCAGGGTGTACCTGTAATCTTGAGGGAACTGGTGGTCCCTGACGGATTCGATCCCGTGTCACTCAGCTTCACAGTCAGAGACGTTACCGCTAAGCTATTCGGGCCGCGACCGACCTCCTGTAGGACTGAGACACGCATGACATTGATCACCACCCAGCAACTTGGACCGATGCATATATGTTCATGGTTCTACGTTGTAGCTGACTGGCTGAAGGAATATTAGATAATCAACTAGTCAGCTTATTTTCTGTTTGTTATTTTCAAAATAGAAAATAATGGATTATTGCAACTTCAGTTTAGGTTTACGTGGTGAGATTATATGAACCCGTAGGCTAATATTAAGGAAAGAACAATAGAAAATTACTGTCCAAATGATCAAATCTCAATGCAGGAGATAAAATTTAGGAGTGACTCTATTGAAACACTCAAACCTTTAGACTATGAGTCCATTACGACTGAAGATTTTTTTTAGAAACATTACCCACATATGTTGGAATCACTGAGTGAGAATAATGCTGAGGTTAGATGCAGTCTACTATATATAAATTGAAATCGGTAATGACTTAGTAAGTCATCATTAACTAATGTGGTTAGGATGTGTTACGTATGTCAACTACTGTCTGCCTCTAAATGCAATGTTGGCTGGTGTAGATATAGATTGGTAGAGAACTAGGAACGTCGAAACAAAAAACTTAACTTATTACGAGATATACTGTAGATCAAGAAGAAGTTACAGTCACCAATTAGAACTTGAACACACTAATAACGTAAATATAAATGTCTAGGTGCTTGAACTGAAATATATAATTATTTATTTATTTAAACACATAAATATTGGTACAAGGAAGCATCAGATATATATGCACCGCACAAATCTCATTTGATTTGTGTGAGGGCTGTGATACTACCCAGGTGCCCAAACTGAAGCAGGTGGTTTCCATAGTGGGCCACACCCGGAGCCTTTGACCTAAAGATCTGATCCACAAGGCAGTGGAGCATCTTCAGATGATGTAGTCCCATGGTAAACGGTGACCAACGATTGATTGATACTCCATTTGTTCCTTGAGGATACTGGAGCCCATGTGCACCATTGGTTTGAAATCAGGGTTTTCCAACTCCCCTATGTGGACTTTCCGTGTCCACCACCCCGTTTAAAGCTCCGGACATGAGATTTTCGTCCTCTCACTCTCGTGAAGAACACCCTTGGCATGAGTAGGACTTCCCTGGTGGAGGCTATATTCGCGTGGCCATGTGAGAGCATTTCGAGAGGGAGAGCGTACTCTCCCCACTCTCGGCCGTACCAGGGCATTTGGGGGCGAAATATATAATAATATATAATTGCTGTTTATTTCCTTACGATCTAGTAATATATTTTACCTCGATATGTATTTCTAATTCTTTATATAACAATCATTGGTTATAAGCAGCTGATGAGAAATCAGAAAATACAATAATTACATCTAATTACTTATATATTTCGTACTTTCGTTTCTTTTCTTACTCTTCAGTCTGATGATGGATTACGTTCAACTAGTGCACTTGGTCTTGCCAAATTATTAATTTATGATCGTATTGTTTCAAGTCATATACTTAGTTTATTATTATTATTATGGTTTAATCCAGTTAGTGAAGAAAGTCCTCAACTTCGTCGAGGTTTAGCATATTTCTTTGCAGATTATGCTTGTGCTAATGGTATTGGAATGGATGCCTTTGAACATCAATCTGCACTTACTAATGCTGTTTTACCTACATTGACTACATTAATTCGTGCACCTGCTTCTTCACCTTTATCTGAAGTTGAACCAAATGATGTAGCTAGTTTATTAGCTCGTCTAACTGATACTACACATTTGAAAAGTCGATCAGAAGGTAAAAATGTAACAGTTAATCAAGAAGGTAAAGATATTGTCAATGATGATAATGAAGATTCACGTCCAAATTCAAATAAATCAAAAACAATATCATCATCAACTGGACAAATTGATGAAAAAATTGTAAGTTTTTTTCCATAACTCAATCAACTAACTCTCTCTTCTTAGTTCTGAATAACTTTATTTCAAAATCTATACTTCGAATCCCACATTAGTAATTCATAATAATACATGTTCGGTTTTCACTTACTAGTTATTTTGTTCGTTTATGCTTCGTATTAACGTTAAATCTTGGAAAAATTATGTATAGAGCCAATACAATCAATCAAAGGTGCCTGGATAAACTGTCAATTAAACCAAATTGTAATTGTGTTACTCTTTTAATTGTGCATACTACTAATCAATCAGCTTTTAACAACGAACCTTATATCAGATACTGTGATATGGTTACTTTTGCTCCGTGAAATTCAAACAAAATACCTATCTGTTATATCTTGTGGCCGAGTGGATGCCCAATTAATATATGACGTGATAGGACCGCCAATCAGAGAGCAGCAAATTATCGATTGGAAACAGTGATACACGAGAACTCGTACGAGCAGTCTAGAGTGCTTATCGGTCCTGCTTCTGCCTAGCCCAGCCAGTTAAGTCCAAAACACCAAAAACAGCCTCTGTGGTATGAATCCTTGTATTTCAAACATACTGAGTTTATATATCAAACAGACTGACCACATCGTACCTTAAAATAGAAAATAACATTTGTACAAGATTTAGCCAAATATGGCTGTGAATAGGGGGAGCAGTAATCAATAGACTAGGTATAACTCAGGAATGGTAAATCGTACAATAATAGTACAAGGGTCAAAATAAAGCTCACAATGAAAGGAACATGAATATGAGTGGTTTAATTATTTAGCAAATATACGATAAAAATTATATGCATAATATTGGTCCATAAATGAACCCCAAAGTTACCATTCTCTAATGTTAAAGGGGCATAACACTATCATGTATTGAATGGTGTACAAAGTACACACTTTTATCATTGATGTATGCATCCCATGATTTTGTTACCCTATACTAGTATATCAATTCTTCAATGGTTAAAGAAAGACCCGACGTGACTCCAAATCGATCATAAGGACAAACGCAGATTAATTTGTTCTTTATCATATTACGAGACTTTTAGTTCTGACATTATTTCGTAATTACTATCGTTCTAATCAATCAACTATTCACTGTAATTGCTGCTATCTTTCTTTTCCAATACCTCTGACACTATTATATAAGGTTGTATTCTATTACATCAGTGACTATCATGTTTTATATTCCCGCAACCTATAACAATAATTACTCTATCATACTGTTTTTTGGAGTCGTGACCTCCGAGTTGGATGGATTGGTTGTTAAGCTTTCACTGTCCTTCTGGACAACATCATCAGCACATAACTCGAAGAAAAGTGAGTCATTAGGATCTGTCCACAACTGACTAGCAGGTCGAGTTGTTTTTTCAGGACGTAGGACCTGACATATATGTACATCGGTTCAAGTTGTCACACCACATTAGCACAGTGAGATGAAATCGTTTCGAGATAAATCCTACAATGGGAAAAGTGGTAACAGTCTGAAGGGTAGTAGAAAAGAGTAGATATAGAGAACAAGAAATGATGTAAGTACATTTCGGACTCAAGTTCTACAGGAAACAAATATTGAGTGCAACTCCTCCATGGCGAACCATCCTGAACTTCAAAGTTTCTATTTATTGGTAACGATTATCAGGCAGACTCAAAACAGGTAGTTTACACCTATTAACAAGGCTTAGTCTAATCGGTAATGACTCTGTAGACTGGTGCTACATCGTGGTTTGGTCGTCCCTAGCTTTCTTCTAACTTGCTTTTTAGTCGCAGAATGGTAAATTATGACCAATTTAATTTATAGTATCATAGTAGAAAAGAGAAGGTATAGATAACGAGAAAAGATGTAAGTAGATTTCGGGGGCTCATATTCTAAAGGAAAACAATGACCGAAGGTTAAGAAAAACAACGGAAACTTCACAATAAGTTTATTCATCTTAGAGATCACAATAACACCAGCATCCTCACCTTGAATTCATGTATCTCAACTTGATCGATAGCATTCGATCAGCACTAAAGAAGGACTTGACACGCATGACATTGATCTCCACCCAGTTATCAATCAATTGTGATTACATCTCAGTCCTACAGGAGGTCGGTCGCGGCCCGAGCAGCTCAGTGGTAACTTCTCTGACTGTGAAGCTGAGTGACACGGGATCGAATCCGTCAGGGACCACCAGTTCCCTCTAAATTACAGTACACCTTGCTGACGAGTGCCAAGTAGCACGAATCCGGGTCCAGGGTTTCCTGTTGACCACCCTAAATCACCATCTTATCTCAACATAGAGCCACCTAGACTAGTGGCCACATTGCAACTTGATCGATAGCATTTGATCAGCACTAAGAAGGACTTGACACGCATAACATTGATCACTACCCAGTGATCAATCAATTATGATCATGTATCTCATGTTAGGTTTTGAAATGTACTACACTTTCGTTTGTTTGTTTTTTTTTGCCTAAAACAAATGCACAATCATCTTAAGATCAATCCACATCACGATCGATTGGTGTCAATTTTGGCTACTGAAGTTTTAAAAGCACCTCAATCAGCCGAAGCTAAATTATATCTACGTATGATTTTTCAATTACGACCTTCTACTGAAAATATACAAGTTCATAAAGAGTTATTAACTCTAGTTGATTCAATGTCAAAAGTTAGTTTATTTATATAATTAAATTGAATAATGAACGGTGAATTCTATCCTTTTTTGTGTTACATTCATGAATTATTTAACCAACGATCAATTTAAGTTTTGGTTCTATGAGATTATTGTTTATTTCTCAACCAATTCAAGAGTCAGTCACAACGTAGAACTTCGTACGTACGTACATCAGGTAGAGTTTGCATACCACATTAGCACAGAGATCCAGTTGTCGATTCATCAAATCCCATAGTGGTAGAAATAGTAAGAGTATAAGCTGTAATGGGAAAGATTAGAGTTCGAAGATGTTATTGAAGGAGTATAATCCAAGGAAATAAATTTGAAAAGATAAAAAAGATAGAGATATGATGAATTCAAAAGATTAGAATTTGGCAGAACACAAAGAGTAGATGCAACTTCGCCAATCAATTCAACAGTTACTTACTTACGCCTGTTACCCCTCGTCGAGGAGCATAGGCCGCTCACCAGCATTCTCCATCCAACTTTGTCCTGAGCCTTCCTTTCCAATTCTTTCCAGTTGTTATTCATCATTTTCATATCTGCTTCTATTTCTCGGCGTAATGTGTTCTTTGGCCTTCCTCTTTTCCGCTTCCCTTCCGGATCCCAAGTTAGTATTGGTTATAAAAATCTAATTGTATATGAGTATCTTTAGCGATTTTGACAATTAAGATGAAATTTCAGCTTAAAAATTTAGTTTGATTATTAAACTTTCATAGTCATTCATAATGACTAACATCTTCAGTAATACTGTAATGAACGAGAACACAGGTGGGTACAACCCATGTATTTAATTACAGAATGAGAACCATACATTGAATACGTCATTTGCAAATTTTTATCATTTGTCCTCCACATTCTGTATGATTCTTGCTATTCGCAATCGCTCTCCGTCTCAGTTTCTCTTCTGCTGCCAAGTTTTCCACTTCCAATTGATGTTACATACTACTTATGTCGACAGACATAAGTAGCATACACCATACATTATTGATATATAAAACGGATCTGCTAACCAAATAAAGTCTAAATTGCAAAATAGAAACATTTTTAAACCACGTTAACATTGTACGTGTAGCTTTACAAAATTTGAATATTAAAAATTTAACAAAAAGCCGACATGGACAGGGGAATATCTTAATTCCCATAGTCACCGCTCAATTCCTTACAAACGTAGATTAATAAAAGGCTTATTCAATAGAATCAATCGCATTTGCAACAGAGATACTATTGAGGTACAAACGAAGCTCGTGACTGATACATTAATGAATAATGGTAATTCATTGAAGTTCATAAACCACTGGATGGGTTGCAATACAATTAGACCTATGACGCTTCTGGCACCCAAAAAACGAATTTACATCACTTTACCATTTAGGGGCGACTCAAATGGTCTCATGTTGAGACAGAGACTTGAATTAGCCACTAACAGGACATTTTATGTAGCCCAACTTGTAATTATTGTAAAGACAAGGTCCATGTTTTACCAAAAACTCAAACAGCACGTAAGCGATTGTGTCTATCAATTTTCATGTATGTGCGAAAACACGCACATAGGGTGGAGTAATCGTAATCTGCTATTAAGGGTGGCGGAACACACCCAAATGGATGCAGGAACAAATGAATTCCAATGGTCAAATAAGATCACATGATAGATAGACATCTTCCTCCATTGCAAAACATGTGGTTGAGACTGGTCATATATGGTTGACACCAAGTCAGCATTTGTAGTGCTGTACAAAAGCCTTCAAGGACGTATACTAAGGTTTATCGAAGCCTTGGTTATACGGAAATTGAAACCCTCTTTATGTGTTCAAAAACAATTTGTTCTTACCCTGGTAATACTGATTTATTATCCACTGTGGTTATCACATTGTTTGTGTGTACTTTATTTATTTTCTTTCTTTGTTGCGGCTTACCTGTTGTTACGATTGAAAGTGAATAAAACTTTAAATAGGAACGGTATTAAATAAACCCCTTACCCTCTTTATGTAGTGTAAGTAATTGAGTTGTATTACCAATCTTACTACATCATATATGTATATCCCGAACTTTTTGTGCCGGTCATTTTAACTTAATAGATTATTTGGAAAAATGTATCTAACAGGGACTTCTTAATTACAATTAACAATGTTCATGAATTAAGCTGTGGATTGATTCAGACTCTCATTTTTAATAACCAAGCTAGCACAACGCAATGTCCTAGCTTCGTTATTATGCATCGGTCCAGGTATGGCAACTTGTATCGATGCATAAATGTGCCTGGTCCTATGTTGTAGCTGACTGACTGAACCAAACTAGCTAATGAGTCAGTAATTTTCTCTGTTCATTCGAAGATTGACGAAGATGTCTTAACAAAAAAAAGTTAGTTCAATGGAGTTCTGCAACATATTATCTTTCATTCAATTCATTATCAATATTATTCCATTCTTCATATTTCTTTTTGTTTGACAGTTTGCTGATAGATCTTTAAATCTTACACTTCATCGTTTTCGTAAACAACTAATTGAGAAGATGGAACGTCTTGGTATTGATTCTAAAAAATTGAATGAATCCATAATATCTGAAAATGGCAATGACAAGATAAATACTTCACCACTTCATGATGATGATGACTCCAACCATACAATAATGAATAATGAAGGCATTCAACAATCTCAACCTACGTTACTTGGATCTGCTCGAGTTAATTTTCATTTGGTTAATTCATCTGAACATCATATCATTGAAAAGAATCAAGGAAATGCTACAATGATATTTAGTCAATCAAATAGAACTATGACTGCTGTTGGTAATCCTTTATTAGGTGAGTGGTTAGGTGTGTAAGAGTTTCTTGTCACTTTTGCTTCTGTTATTAAATTGTTTAGCCAATTGACTCAATGAATCGGCCTTCAATTAGAAATACGATTCTGTCCTGAACTTATAAATGTACAAGAAAGTACAGAAAATGGTATTACATTATCCTTGTCTAACCAAAATCTGTCAAGTGTGAGATAAGGAGCAATAGTGATAATAAATGATGACCACGTAATTTCGCGAAGCGACCCTACCTTGGTGGTTAAGGATTCCAAACTTTTGGCCATCAACTCAGCAGTTTTAATTGGTAACTCTCTCACCATGTGTTTTGTCTGTAATTTCTAGGTCCCATTTTTCGGGCCATGTTAACTGAAGAATGCTAAACTAGGGCGAAACAATTATCCGATGCTGCCTGCTTTTTATTGCTGACTCAATGAATGTCAATCTTTGCAAAAATGAAATTTTTTACAGTCATTTTAAACATTCTTTACTCTGTGTTCTCGTACTTATATAGTATTGACTGCAGCGTTTTATTTTGTTGTTTGGAACTTAATCTAAATTTGACAACTGTAAGACGTGCTCCTATCTTACATCAAGCATTCATATTTCGTGTTGTGGTTTATAAATTGACTTAGTATCTTATGCATTGTATATATACGTCGTTAGTTATCAGTATAGGGTTGTGGGGATTGTTGAGTTTTGATTGAGATCATGAACCGACGAATGCTAAACCACCACTGAAACCCTGGAAACACTGAACAGCTATTTCGTCCTAGTATGGGACTCCTAAGCTGTGCGCATCCGCGACAATCCTCCATTGTCTTTGGTGAGTAACTGCCTCATATTTCACGCGGTTGAGCTCCACTGGTCAAGGCTACGCGCGCGAGACCGAAGGTCCTGGGTTTGAGTCCCGCGTGCGGGATCGTTGAAGTGCACTGTCAAGGAGTCCTATACTAGGACGAAATGGCCGTCCGGTGCTTCTAGGTTTTCAATGGTGGTCTAACATTCATCAGTTCATGAATTCAATTAAAACATTGTTAGTTAATTTATTCTATTGACTGGTTATTGTTCTAAATATTTTACAGATAAGTCATCCCATCAAAACTTACTTGATTTCTCCGATGATGATGATGAAGAAGAAAAAGTTGATTGTGATCTAACCCCTACTTCAATACCAGTATCTAGTACTAATCCTTCAAGTAAACAAATCAAACCGAAAAAGAATACTGCCACAGTAGTTACTCGTCAAAAGAATGTCAATAATAATTCACAAAAAAACCCAATTCATAAAATAAGTCGTGGTAAAGTTGTCCTTCAAAGTTCCGATAATGAAAATTCCAATTCTGTCAAAAGTCATTCAACAACAAATTCACGTAGTCGTAATCCTAAAAAATTAAAACATTCTCAAAAAAAAATTGACACATCATCATCATCTCCAACATCATCAGTAAGTAGTTCTAGAAGATCAACTAGATTATCAAGTGCTCAAAAATCAGATCGAAGAATTTAAGTAAAATATTGTGTATATTCCTCTTTTTTTCTGTATAACTGTTATTGTTATTAACGCTCTTACTGTACATGAATAACTGTTCTTTGTTAATTGTATATTGTCCTGAAACTGGTATAAATACAGTCCCCTGTTGTTTTTTTCTTTGGTTAATTCATAATAATGACGAGTTTATATGATCTTCTCCCCGACTGTGACACTTTTATTAAGGAATTTGAGTTTATTCGTTTCACACTGATAAGAAAGTGAGCAGAAGGGTGACCATCAAAAAGGCTCATATTCATAAAGCTTTGGGACACCAGATACATATGCGCCACACAAATCTCATTTGATTTGTGTGAGGTCTGTGATACTGCCTGGGTGCCCAAACGGAAGCAGGTGGTTTTCTTAGTGGGCTACACCTGTAGCCTTTGACCTAAAGATCTGATTCACAAGGCAGTGGAGCATCGTGAGGAGATGCAGTCCCATGGTAGCCGATGACTAACAATAGCTTCATACGCCATTTGTTCCTTCAGGATCCTGGAGTCCATGTGCACCATTGATTTGGAATCAGGGTTTCCCAACTCCCCTAGGTGAACTTTCCGTGTCCACTAACCTGATTAAAACGCCGAGTATTCGCTTTTCATCCTCTCAGTTTCATAAACAACAGTAATGCCACGAGAAGTCAGTGAGTAGGACTTCCGTGGCAGAGGTTATATACGCGTGGTCATATAAGAGCATTTGGAGAGGGAGAACGGAATCTCCTCACTCTCGGCCGTACCAGGGCATTTGGGGGCTGTTATAATGCGAAATATAGCGTATTGCGATAGGACTACGCGAAATTCTACCGATTGACCAAATTCAGATATCCTAGTTCGACCCCAATACTGTTCCCCAACTCCAATAAATCAGAACACAGCCGTTAAATGAGAATTGTTTATGGGGTCAGCAGCAGAACAAAAATGGTTTACAGACAAGGCATATTTATACAGTTACGATGACTATTAACAGTAACCAATGGAAAGGAAGGACACGTGAAAGTTATAATTAGGACGACTCAAAATTGACCAATAGGGAAACGACACATGAAAGTCATAGTTAGGACACTGTAAATAATGGCCAATAGGAAATAACATGCGAATTATGTGAAGAGTCTGAAAACATACCATTTTACATTCGAGATAATTTTTGGGATATTCTTGTGAATATCCTAACACCTCCCCTTGGAAAAAATTAATAGCGACGCAATCGTGGGTTTACCTGACAGTTCTTTGGTTTTCTTCGTTTGCGCTTTGACCTCCTTCGAGGTAACGACGAAGAACCTGAAGAATGTTCTGCTTGGTTAGATGACTGAGTTGCCTCCGTTGTAGGTATCGGCGGAAGTTGAAAAGTATCTAGCAGTAAGTCGAGGGGAACTCGGTTAATAATTCCAACTTTTTCCTTGGCATCTCTTGGCCGTAGTTGATTATGATGCCTGGTCCAGATTTCTTGGTTTACTCTGACCTCATACATGACCTTCCCCTGTCTCTTTGCGACTTCACCCTCTATCCATCTATCATACCCATGTCTATAGTCCCGCACATACACTTTTGCGTCAACTTCGTAAGGAATTCGGGTATTCTTCATGTGAGGACTCTGTTGGGCTACTCGCCTGGGTGCCATCGCACTATGGACTGTTCGTAGCCCCCAACCAGGCTGGAGGAGTTCGATGAATCGATTTTGGAGGTCTGCAGCATGCTGTTGTGTAGTAGCAGGAGTTTTTACTTGATTACAGATAGTGCTGATAGGTAGATTGGCAAGACCAAGTTCTTCGAACCAATCTAAACCCAGAAGATTGAGAGGGGATTTGGTGATGTAGCACGTACCATTGAAGGTTGTACCTCTGAACGAAATACAGCAGTTAAGTTCACCATGAAGGCGGAGATGACCACCACATGCACTAACGGCTGTCTGCGAAGATGGTTTGATGGGAGGTTGACCCAAGGTTCGCCAAGTTTCTTTTGACAGAATAGTGATATCTGATGCAGCGTCCAACTGCAATCGAACTGGCTGACCATTGATTGAGAGGGTTAGAAATTTGCGTCGCGTGGCGGCATGGGTGTGGAAGACTGCTGCTAAACTTCCTGATGAGGGAAGCTGCTTTTTAGTATGACGACGTTGCGTCTGTGCATTTCGACGACTATTGGGTCGATGGGATTGACAAAAACCGCTTTTGTGACCAACTTTATGACAGCGATCGCACACCTGCTGTTTGAATGGACAAACTTTCACATAATGCCAGGCTCCACAGTGCCAACATGGAGAGGGGGGCTTCTTGTGAACCGGTCTGGAGTGATTAGAGAAAGAAGGAGCACTGGCTTTCGTAGGACCACAGGTTGTTGATCTCGGAGATTTGTTCTGACGTTGGACAGCGTGAACTTCGCAACCACCCTGGCCCCCAGATTGGACCAAAGTGGTGTCACGCTGCAGGTTGACAATGCGTTGATACTCGTCGGCGATTGCATTAAGTGTCAGCGTAGGGTCTTGTTCAAGGCGGTTCAGCAATCGAGTTCTGATGTCGGAGAATTTGGGTGACTGAAGACTACATATGAATACGAGGGATTTGAATTGGTCGTCGGTAAGGGATTTGAGCTTGAACCGTTCGCACTCACGGTTGACAATGCCAACATGGGTTAAGAAGTCATCGGACTCGTTCATGACCAGTTTTAAACAGCGATAACGCGTATTGAAAAGTGAATGATGGTCACCAAAAAGTTGACTGAGAGTTTGAACAGTGGCATCGAAGGAACGGTCTCGTGGGTTCTGCGGTAGAATGTAGTTGCAATACTTATCAAGCTCTGATGGACCAAGTTTTCGAAGGAGAAGACGCACCTTCCACGAATCATCTCTGTCAGCAAGGTCGACTTTAAAAAGATCTTCATAACGTCTGAACCAGGTATCAAATGTAATATTGGCATCAGGATCATAAAGAAACTCTGAAATACTACTGGTAATACCGTCGACTGATTGAGGGATTGTTGGTGTACATGGGACTCGGGAAGAGATCTGCGTCTGAGTAAGCATCTCCATCAGCTTCAGCTGTTGCTTGAACAATTCTTCTAATTTAACTGGATCCATAGCTAGTCAGCAACTTGTTTGCAAAATCTCCGTCGCCAAATTGTTATAATGCGAAATATAGCGTATTGCGATAGGACTACGCGAAATTCTACCGATTGACCAAATTCAGATATCCTAGTTCGACCCCAATACTGTTCCCCAACTCCAATAAATCAGAACACAGCCGTTAAATGAGAATTGTTTATGGGGTCAGCAGCAGAACAAAAATGGTTTACAGACAAGGCATATTTATACAGTTACGATGACTATTAACAGTAACCAATGGAAAGGAAGGACACGTGAAGGTTATAATTAGGACGACTCAAAATTGACCAATAGGGAAACGACACATGAAAGTCATAGTTAGGACACTGTAAATAATGGCCAATAGGAAATAACATGCGAATTATGTGAAGAGTCTGAAAACATACCATTTTACATTCGAGATAATTTTTGGGATATTCTTGTGAATATCCTAACAGGGGCATAAAGCTTTGGAAGGAGGAATAACATTTTTAAATGGTGTGAAATCTATTCCATTTACCCTCTGCTGTGGAAATCTTTCCTAAAACAATTTGATGGTAAAATGTTTTTGAGGCTTTTGCCAACGTATTAGATGATTAACTGATTACTAATATGTGCAATCAGCTTTAAGGTTATACTTTTTATGTAGCGATTCTGGATATCAGCAAATCGATAAAATGCGAAATAAAGGTATCTAACTCAGAACGTTGGACCCGGTGAATGGAGGTCGTGTTCTGATGAATTGAAGCACTATTTCTTTAGTATTCGTATAGCGTTATCATATCGTATTTAAAGCCATTGAAGGTGAGTGGTAAGTTTTTCAGCTACCAAATTTTTCCCAGTCAAAAACATTTGTCTTTGTAGACGATTTTATTTAGATAACAGACAGAAATTACCTTTTAATGTCTCATAATTTTGCCGTAAAACTGGTGTAAAATATGGATACCGTGACCAATCAGCGAAAACTTAATGTAGTTCACTCGTCAAGTACACGTTTATGTGCGGTACTACAAATTCATTCTCTATCTGTCTCTTCGAAAGAATTGTTTCACGTGCGTTTATTCGGGAACCCTGTGGCATCTTTGTCTGGTTTCGCTGGCATTGGTGTTGGACGACGTGCTAGAGCTGAGACAGCACTGATTGATTAAATCCCTATTGACCGTTGTTTATGTTCTGTTAGATTAGAAAGTTCCATCAAAGTAAGAAGAAATCGGTATCAGGGACAATGTCTTCACCTACGCTCCAACAAACTGCAGTCCGTATATGATCAAGGATTAGTTTTTCCACAAGTTAACTTTCCTTCCACAGAAAGTGCGTTCGACAGATATTGTAGTACTCTCCGGAGACTTAAATGCTCAGTTCGGGCGTCTAGGCACAGAAGAGAATCTCTTAGATGGCCGATGGGGACTTGTTGGTCGCAGATGTAACTGCCGGAAGTTCTTTCAACTCATCAAAGCCACTGGCAGTAAGAAGTCTGGCGTGAGCAAAACATTCTGTGAGGATGACGGGATGCCAATCACTAACATCCATCGACGTCTTGGACGATGAGCAGAGTTCTTTGAAGGGTAGTTCAACTGGCCTGCTGCTCCAGCAACATCAATCAGACTGTACTGCCCTCCATGGACGGTGACGACTGCTCCACCAAATGAGGCGGAAGTCTGCAAGGAGCTCTAACTCTTGATCATCGGGTCCAGGCGATCTACCTCCGGCTCCTTTTAAATATGATGGTGACTTTCTGGTTAAAGAAGTGACTATGTTTTTTAGAAGGTTTGGGAGCTGGAGAGTGTTTCAACATTATGGAACGAGTCGACAGTTGTTCATATCTTAAAAAGGGTTCCCGTCGTTTCTGTAACAACTATCGGGGGATATGTCTACTTCCAATAGCGTCTAAACTATTTTCTTCTGTCATACTTCGTAGACTGTTCAAAGCCCGTGAAAGATTGACTCGCGAGGAGCAGGCTGGATTTAGTTCTGGTCGAAGATGTATTGATCATATCTTCACCCTCCGCCAAATGTTAGAACACCGTCGTACTTATCTCAGGTCAACAATCGTATTGTTTCTCAACATTAGGGCCACCTTTGATTCGTTGGACAGGACTGTTCTCTGGGATTTTCTGTTGAAGAAGGGTATGCTTGAGAAGTTCATTAACATCTTGAAAGCCCTATATACAAACACCTCTAGCAGTGGGGTTAGGTAGGGTTACCGAATCCGATCATTCCTCTTCAACTTTGCGATCGATAACGTTCTGGAAACAGCTCTAAAGAATGTAGGTAATAATGGTGTGAATATGTTACCTGGAGAAAAACTTCGACTGGGAATAATATTTTCTTACTGCGCGATAATGCCCATGCCTTGCAGTCCGCACTTAATCAGTGTCCATAGGCACAGTATGTGCTTTGAAGTGCAAAGTACTCGTACAAGACCGGCAGGATTCTAATCCTGTACTCAACCTGGGTGGTGAGCAGATTGAAGTAGTCGAGAAGTTCGTGTATCTAGGTAGCTGCAGGAATGCTGTTGGTGGCGTGAGCGATGAGATCGATCCAAATATAGTGAAAGCCAGAGCGGCTTATGCCAATCTGGGCCATCTTTGGCGCCTTCGTGATGTTAGTTTGAATGTAAAAGGTCCGATCTACAACGCGTAGGTGAGAGCAGTTTTGCTCAATGCTTGTGAAACCTGGCCTCTCCGAGTTGAGGATGTTAGACGACTCTCTGTGTTTGATCATCGTTGTCTCCGAAGGATTGTTGACATCCAGTGGCAACACCATGTTAGTAATGCAGAGGCTCGGCATCGTATGTTCAGTCACAGTGACGATAATTCAATTGGTGTCATTATCTTGAAACATCAACTTCGGTGGCTTGGACATGTTCTACGAATGTCGTCCCAGAGAATTCCACGTCGTGCATTATTTGCCGACTCTGGGACTAGTTGGTAAAAGAGGAGAGATGGTCAGTATATGGAGTGCTGTCTTGATATGAAAGAAAGCTGAGCAGAACTGGCTTCTGTTGGTCCTTCAGGAATCCTTGGTTGGGGTTCTAGTGATCATACAACAGTGTTTTTAGAAGCTATCACACGTCGCTCAGAACAGAAGCCAGTGGTGATCCTACTGTAACTTTTTTCATAAAAGTCAGTCTAACTTCTTTAACTGAAAGAATTCTTTCTCGTTATAATTTTGCTAGCTGAACTGTTTCTCCCATTATTATTTCACTCGTATACACTGATTCCTGTTCATTTTTGTTCCGTTTATGTTATGCGCATTTTACACTCTCTATGTCTTCACAACCTCATAGTTATTGTGTGGCTCATATGTATTTGGTGCCCCCTTGTCCCAATGTATATGTAAATAAAATGTTGTGTCCCTCATATACACGCTTTTTACACTCAAGTA
The DNA here is from genome assembly GCF_000237925.1 of Schistosoma mansoni. Taxonomy (NCBI): domain Eukaryota; kingdom Metazoa; phylum Platyhelminthes; class Trematoda; order Strigeidida; family Schistosomatidae; genus Schistosoma; species Schistosoma mansoni. The sequence goes on along the minus strand of NW_017386038.1, from coordinate 45,130 downwards.
CAACCTGTTGCTTAGGTGAAAACACTAGAAACTCTATTGTTTGCCTCCTTTCACGTCCCTCACCATTTGGCACCAGACCAGGATATGCATACTACCACGTGTTGTTTAGATTCATCCAACATAATATGTGCTCAGCTTCGTGATTCAGGGTTAGTATAACTAGTATCTGATTATATAAATCAAGTTGTTGTAATCACTATGTAGTCACCTCTTAGTGAGTAACGGTTCTTATGTAAACAGAAGGAATAAGTCACTAAAATGCGATTTGTTTATCATAATCAGCTAAGTTTGCATTTATTGCCATTATCAATCGATGAATAGATTTTAGTTCATGTAAAATATATTGACAAAGCATTAAAATCTTTTAGAAGTATTCTCGTTAGTTTCAATAGTAGACAGTTTGATTAAGAAGCAAAGATGGATAGTGGCTAGCAGTGGAATCCAGGACGTGCGTTTCTTCCTATTTGGGACTCGTCAGCTGAATGTACCTGCCAATAAGAGACTGACCAGTTGCAGTCCTAAATATCAATGGGAAGATTCAAACAAACAATACTAAGTGAGACTCCTCAGCAGTGCGCACTGCTGAGGAGTCCCATAATAGGACGAAACGGCCGTCCAGTGCTTCCAGGTTTTCGATGGTGGTCTAGCTTCAATTGATTCATGATTTCAACAGTGAAAATACTAAATTCTCCACAAAACCCCATCTGATCAATGCTAAATGAGTTTGATTAAGAGTTGATTCTTATTCAAAGAAATGAAATTACATAGACAGTCTATTTTTCTAAATAATCCATTATTCTGTATGTACTTTCAAATATTTTAAATGGCAGATGTTTTTGTGGATATTATAGTAATTTTAATAATTAATGTCATGAGTCAGTTGAAGGTCCTGGGTTCGAATCTCTCGAGGTGGGATCGTGGATGTTCACTGTTGAGGAGTCCTACAATAGGACGAAACATCCGTCCAGTGCTTTCCATGATGGTCTAGCTTCAATTGACTCATGATCTGAACTATTAAAATATTCTATATGTGTTTTGATTTGATTGGGATTTAATTTATTTCCCCAATCATTCTCTTTTCTTTAATCTTCTTAACCTTCTTCCTCCAGGCATTTCACTTTCGATTGATGATAATATACTACTCATATTTGTTGATATTAGTAGCACACACCACAGTTGTACTGGAAAAATGTCATTTCATTTTTACAATACACTTTAAACTTGCAATTTACTAGTTAAGAATGAATTCTCTTAACCACTACACCAGTCAGTCAACTACAATGTAGGACAAGTCACATATATGCATCGGTTCAAGTTGCCATACGTCATTAGCACAAAAACATGAATACCAAATTCATAGAAAGATTGCATATAAGAATATGATACAGGAAGAAAGAAGTAGTTCATAAAAAGAAAGATATAAATCAATTTTAATCTCATAGTTTAAGGGAAGATAAAGAGTGTACACACCTACGCCATGGTGATCGGTTCTGAGTTATGTCATCAAGATTCTCCAACTATTAGTTACGGTAGTCACGCGGACCCCAACCAAGTTCTCTTCATCTACCAACATGGCTCAGGATTAGGATTTACGGCTGTACATTCGGGTTAAGAGTTAGATTTAGGGTTTTTATCACGAACTGACATCATCTATAATGCCAAAATACTACTTAGTAAATGAATGGATGAATTTCGCGCCAAAACCTAATACCTGTTATCTTAAATCTGATTGACTTGTCTATAAAATATAGTCTCGCCAGAAACGTATGTATGACTGACACCTGCTGCATTTACGATTAAAGGGTATCTTGGGTCTACTATCGATGATTTCACTTACCACTGAGTTCATGTACAGATTATCTGAGGCCTGTCATTAGCGGAGTTCTTTGCATCGGTCGATTTTATAGTGTTGCCTCATTAATCTCTAAAACTCCGAACTTCTGTACTGGGAATTTGGAAACCAATGAATTTTGTGAAGGATTGCTTCAGATGTTGGTTATTTGAGAATACATCTAATTGGCATCACATCTCAATATGATTTCATCAGAATTTCTTCCTCGGGCCTTACAGTTGACTATCTTTATCTCACTCTACAAATGATCTATTTATTTTCCCGAGGTGTACTCTAGTGATCGTATTGTTATAAAGAAGGTAGCCGTTCGATGGTTTAGCAACCCGATAACTTTATATCTTACCGAGTCGTAGGATAGTAAAAGAGATTTCATGCTCTGTGGCTGCAAAGAATTCATATCTAGGAAAAACATCACTCTTCTATATACGTTTTAAGTTTAAAGTAATAATGGTTTAGTGATTGGTTAAACAAAGTAATTATTCTGACTGTGTAACAGGAAAAATGAAAATCTAGAGTAGGAGATTTCCCATCCCAGTGCTGTTAGAGGTACTAGGTACAGACTGACTGATTTCCCATCCCACTAACTGCTGACCAAAAGTGTTGATTTATAGTTCAGTCACTTTAACAAATGTGTTTAGATTCTTGGCATTCTACTTTACAGATAATGTGAAGTATGATGGATAATACATTGTAGTGTTGACAGGGTTGGATTCCATGCTGGTTTAAATACATTTATTTGATTTCATAAGATTTGTGTTTGAATTGAGAGACTTCAACTTATGCACACCAATCACATAATACGCCACTGTCACGCAGTTGATGAGATCCAGGTGTTACAAACTATGAGAGCATAATGCACTGCAGCTGTTGCCGGAGGCTTTATGTATGCTACGACAACTTTAGCCTCTAAATGCCTGAAAAACAAGATTTTGTATCCCATTGAGAGCTCATTTAAGGCAGGGTTTATTAAAGATACTGAGTCAAACAGAACACACTGCCATCAAGCATCGTTAAAGGGGCTCGATAAAAGACTATCACTCATTCTGGAGCACATATTTAGACTCGAATCATGCTCTAGTTCGAGCACGTATTTGACTGCGCTTTACTGAATGTAGAAAAGCCACGAGAAGAAAAACCCATTAGAACTGAAAGTTAAGAATACACATACACACACCTCCACCTACGCAGACGGGTGATGTGTGGTATAGGAGTAGGCTTCAAGAAAGCTAGGGGCGGTCAAACCAAAACATGGCACCAGTTCATAAAGACACTGAAGATTGGAGTTATCCATGTTAATAGGTGTATATTATCCGGCCGGTTGCGCGTTGTTATCGTAACTTATGGTTATAGATTTTGAATGAAATTGTGTGCAATGGCTCAGTTGCATCTATTCTTCGTAGTCCCCTCCACATTTTGAGCCATTGAATTCCTCATCTTTTTACGTTTTTATTTTGCTGAGTTATACTTTCTATTCGAGTCGTATGGTCTATGATTAGTCTTTCCTATTACCATTGACACTGTTACGACTTCCACTATTCTGGAACTTGGCCAGACAACTTTATCTCTCTGTGCTAATGGGTTAAGGTAACTTGGACTAATGTACATACGTACCATGTTCTAGACTGCGACTGATTGAACCAAGCTGAGTAGGTAATAAGCTAGTAATTGAAGCTTTCTACCTCTTCCAGCTAGGGTGATTAAAGCACATAGATCGTTTTCTTGTAGCTTATAGTAGTATAAGATTTATTCCTGTACTAACATTTCTCATCTTGAATGATGGATCTATTGTTTCTTCCTCTATAACTAATCGTTTCTGATACCGTAACAAAAGTCCAAAAAAGCATTGATTAAACATTAAGATTCTTCGTTTTCTATTGACTAAAACGGCCATATTAGTTGAAATCTTTAAACTCTTTCAAATATCTTTATAGAAATGCTTCCTTTAAAAGAATAACACAAGTTGATCAATCTACTAATGAGTAAGAAAAGTCGAGTAGTTTACAAATGCCCTGGTACGGCCGAGAGTGGGGAGAGTACGCTCTTCCTTTCCAAATTCTCTAACATGGCCACGCGTATATAGCCTCTGTCAGGGAAGTCCTACTCACTGACTTCTCGTGGCATTACTGTTGTTTATGAAACTGAGAGGATGAAAAGCGAATACTCGGCGTTTTAATCAGGTTAGTGGACACGGAAAGTTCACCTAGGGGAGTTGGGAAACCCTGATTCCAAATCAATGGTGCACATGGACTCCAGGATCCTGAAGGAACAAATGGCGTATGAAGCTATTGTTAGTCATCGGCTACCATGGGACTGCATCTCCTCACGATGCTCCACTGCCTTGTGGATCAGATCTTTAGGTCAAAGGCTCCGGGTGTGGCCCCCTATGAAAACCACCTGCTTCCGTTTGGGCACCCAGGCAGCATCACAGCCCTGACACAATTGTGTGACGCATATATATCTGGTGCCCCCTTTGTACCAATATTTATGTGTTTAAATAAGTAAACAAGCAAATAATCATAGAAATAAAATGTAATAGTCATTGTTGACTATTCATTGAAATGAATGTTCTTTAGCAAGACATACGATTATCAAAGAAAAAGAAAGAAAATAAGAAACAATAATGATAGTTCATTTTGTAAGTTTCAGAACAAACTAAAGAAAACAACGAAAAGGGATTCCTAACTAAATGAATTTCCGAAGGTGACAAAGTTCTATTCATGGTACTTCAGAAATTCAGCTCATGATTCTCGTTTCTAACCTCTTGAACGTTTCAATGTACGAGCTGATCTTGAAGTACCATGACCTGTTGATAATTTCTCCTGTCGTTTATTATAACTTGTATCATTTCTAATACCAATTTCTTTGTCATTAAACCATTCACTAACTAATTTACATTGTTTAGGTCTTTTCATTGTAGTACTTCTATTTAATGTCATATCATTTATCCATATACTCCATGGTACTATAATTTGTTTTGGTGGAATAATTAATTTTGGTTCATCTCTTATATTATTTGGATACCATATTAATGATTGTGCTGCATTACAATGTGGTGGACTTAATGCAGATAATGGTAACTTCTTATTATCATCTTCTAATATGATTGGTTGTTCTTGTTGGATATCATCAATGTGTTTTAAACGTTTACCAATTGGTTGATATGGATCAAATGTTATATGTAATGTATAATACCAACGTATAGTATTTAAAATGTACACCTCATCTTGTTCAACATTGAATAGTTGATGATTCAAAGAATTGAACTTTGAATGTTTACCATGTTTTATGGCAATTAACCATACCCAAAATGTTTGTTTTCTTATAATATCAGTTAATTGTATACCACCATAATATGGTAATTCCCATGCTACAGTTGGATAAAAATGATCATCATATGTTAATGTGATGATCTGATCTTTCACAATCCCTTGATCTAGATCATATTTACTATTTATAAGATTATAAAATGGATATTGTATACCATCACTGTCATTAACCATTTTATGTCGTCCACTTTTTAATGGATGAAATTCCCATAATGTACTACCATAATTACCATAACAATTTTCTAAATACAATTGATCACATGCTTGTACTAAACCAATACTCCAATATTCTTTAGCTATACATTCATTAATAGATAATTCAACTTGACAATGAAAATTTTGACTTTTATATTTTAATAAATTTGTCATTTCTATAATTTCAGTAGTAGTTTTGGTATCATAATATGCATGAATAGATAGAACATGAATATGGTCTAATGATAAGTTGGACATAGTTAGGATAGATTGATAGATGGATGGATACTTTCTTAAATCCTTTATGATGTTGTCAGATAATAAGTAGTATATTAACATCAATTGAAAGAGAAACGCCTGGAGGCAGAAGATCGAAGATGAAGTTTGAGACAATGGTTAGATGGATATTTCCTTAGATCCTTTATGATGTTGACAGATAATAAGTGGTATATTATCATCAATTGAAAGGGAAACAACGCCTGGAGGCAGAAGATCGAAGATGAAGTTTGAGACAATGGTTAGATGGATAGTTCTTTAGATCTTCAATGATGAAGAGTTCTTCTTCTTGTTGTTGTTACTCATTCATTCATTCAATCCATCCATTGTTAGTTTAAAAAGTTATTGAATAACAACAATAAATGAAAGAAATCAATATTACTATCTTATTTAAATATAATAGCTAATCACTTTAATTGATGACTTATATAAGAAGTTAATTCATTGGAAAGAAGTAGTTTTCATACTTAAACACTGATTATCACGACAGACAATCAGTCAGTCAGCTACAACGTAGGACCAGGTACATTTATGCATCGGTCCAAGTTGCCATACCTCGTTAGCACAACAAGATGGACACCGGATTCATGGAAGTAGTTAATTTAGTGGTTGTATATAAGGATATAGTATAGGAAGGAAGAAAGTTATGAAGCAATTTTAATCTCAAGGTTAAAAGGAAGATAAAGAGTGTATACACCTACGCCATTGTGATCGATTATGAGCCGTGTCACCTAGAGTCTCTAACCATTGATTGCGATAGTCACACGGATCCCAACCAAGTAGTCTGCATCTACCAACATGGCTCAGACTAGAAGTAAGTGAATTCAAGCTCTGATGCCATGTTTTGGTTTGGCCGCTCCTAACTCTTTTCCAACCATCCCCAATACTAGTCATCATAGCGCGTCGTGGTAATCGGTGTTCAGGCATACGTAACACGTGACCCAACCATCTCAGTTGATGAAGATTTACAACCCCATCAACTGATTTACCATCATTACCTAATACCCTGCGTCGAACCTCACTATTACTTACCCGGTTATCCCAGCAGATGTGAGCAATATTTCTAAGGCATCTGTGGTCAAATACTAGTGACTTACGAGTATCTTCCACTCTTAATGGCCACGTTTCACAGCCGTAAAGTAGAACAGACAATACTGACTAGTGTTGAAGATCGGTGGAATAAAGTTAGGGCGCGATAATTTATGGAAGACCTTTAAACGACTTTTCACTAACCTTCATAATATCCACTTAGAGGATTATAAACTAGTATGAGGAATCAGGATTAGAATTTACGGCTGTACATTCGGGTTAAGAGTTAGATTCAGGGTTTTTATCACGAACTGACATCATCTATAATGCCAAAATACTACTTAGTAAATGAATGGATGAATTTCTCGCCAAAACCTAATACCTGTCATTTTAAATCTGATTGACTCGTCTATAAATTATAGTCTAAACACACTCCCAACACTCTAACCCACTGAGTCCATCGGTTCAAATTCCTACACCATATCAGCTCAGAGACAAAATTATCAACACGAATGTCAGAGAAGTAGAAGTACTAGCACTGTCATCAGTAGTGAGAAAAACTAGGCATAGATGTTATGATTAGTGAGAGAATGAATTCGCGCAACATAAATTACAAGTATTTTAAGGCAGTGGATACATCTATTCCATTGTGACCTATTCTAAACCATATCTGAATTCTCAAGTCACACACATTGCGCGGACCAAAACCAAACAGTGTGCACCTACCTAGACGGCTCGGTTCAACAATAAGCGACTTTGGGGAACCGATTCCTAGTCATTAATTGACCGCGCCTAGCATTTTTCCAACATACTTCTATTGCAGTAAATATAACAAGTCATCATACGTAGAAAATGATCTATCCACTTAAGTAGATAGAAATTCACAACCTCACCAGCCGATTTCCCATCTTTACATTGTACCTTAAGTCTAACCTTAACATTGCTCACTTGGTGGACCAAACATATGCGAGATATTTTTCGAAGACGTCTATGATCGAATACTAGTAACCTACGAATGCCTAGTATTTTTGGAAGTCACGTTTCACAGTCATAAAATGAGACAGTAGACCAACACTTTTATTTACAAACAGACAACTGGCCTATGTCACAAATAACAAATATTGGGTAAAAGCCAACAGAGATTTCCGAATCCATATTGAGATTCCATCAGAAACTAACACACCAGGGCTGATGGAACTTACAAGATGAGTGAAGTGGTCAACATGCTTAACTACTACGTTCACTATCATTGATTTAAACGTTGACGTAAAACAGTTCTAAATCAACATTTCGTATTTAGATGGAGATAATTAATCGTATGATTACATGTATTAGGCTATTGTATATTACTTAAGCCGCAAAAACAATTAACTCTTTGGGTCAACTATAAAGATTGAAACAGATAGAGAAGCAAAGGTGGATAGTGGCTAGCAGTAGAATCTAGGACGCGCGTTTCGTCCTATTTGGGACTCGTCAGCTGGACGTACCTGCATCTCAGAGTTGACGTTCACTCTGGGACTCGAACCCAGTACCGTTCACTTCAAACGCCATCATATTATCTACTTAGCTACTAAGTCCTGATAGCCACCTGCTTGTGCAATGGGGTGAAATTTAAATTCACATGGTATTGTTTACTTTTATCTTCCCATTGTTATTTAAGACTGCAATTGATCAGTCTCTTGTTGACATATGTGCATCCTGTGTTTATAAAGCTTATGACTTCAGGCAATATCGAGGCAGTCCACACAGGATATACATATACCAACAAGAGACTGATCAATTGCAGTCCTAAATAACAATGGAAAGATAAAAGTAAACAATACCCTGAGAAGATAGAGAAGGATTTGAAACTTCTATAACTTAAAAGTTTATAGGTGTTATGTCCCGATAACAATATTGAATGGTAACTTTGGGATCTATTTATGAACCAATATTATGCATATATTTTTTATCGTATAATCGCTAAATAAGTAGAGTATTCATATTCGTGTTTCCCTTATCATGAGCTTTATTTTGAATTATAAACTATTATTATATGATTTACCGTTCTTGAGTTATCCTTAGTCTATTAATTACTGCCTCCCACATTCACAGCCACATTTGGCTGAATCTTGTACACATGTTATTTTCTATTTTAAGGTACGATGTGGTCAGTTTGGTTGGTATGTAAACTCAGTATGTTTGAAATATAATGATTCATACCACAGAGGCTGTTCTGGACTTAACTGGCTGGGCTAGGCAGAAAGCAGGACCGATACGTACTCTGGACTGCTTGTATGGTTCCCGTGTGTCACTGTTCCAATCGATAACTAGCTGCTCTCTAATTGGCGGTCTTACCACGTTATAAATTAACAGGGCACCCACTCGGTCACAAGTCATAACAATTGGCGACGAATGAACTACAACTACGAATGGAACATAAATAGTTTTTTGAAATAATTAATAATATTTACAGGCATATAGTATGGTTATTTATGCACAAAATTATATTATCAATGTTATTTTCATCTAAGGAAATACGATAAACATGTTTCATTAAACAATGATGATAGTAACTTCATCATAATCTAATTATTACATGAAATTCATTTTGTACAAAAAAGAGTCAGTCAGTCAGTTACAACATAGAACTTCGTACGTACGCACATCAGTTCGAGTTGCCATACCACACTAGCACAGAGATCCAGTTGTTCATTCGAATCCCATAATGGTAGAAGTAGTAAGAGTTTAGGCAGTAATGTGAAAGATTAGGGTTTGAAGAAGTTATTCAAGGGATATAATCCAGTGAAATAAATTTGAAAAGAGAAAAAGATAGAGACATGAAGAATTCAGAAGATTAGAATTTGGCAGAACACAAAGAGTGGATGCACCTTCGCCATTGCAAACGATTTCGAACCATGTCATTCATGGTCTCTACCCATCGATTGCTATCATCTCGCGAATCCCAACCAGGTAGTCTACACCTACCAACATGACTCAGTCCACTTGTCAGTGACTTCACGGATTTGTGCTACGTTTTGGTCTGGCCACCCATAGCTTTCTTCAGAACCTACTCCTACACCTTAAAACATTGCACGTCGGGACAGTCAGTGGTTTGACATACGTAACACATGTCCCAGCCATCTCAACTGATGAAGTTTCACTACTTCATGTACAAAAAAAGAGAGTAAATTCTAACAACAACAACACAAAGAAATTCATAATGAAAATGATTTTTTTTTACTAATCTGATGAAAATATTCTACAAGATACATCTTTAAGTAACCAATTTATACCATCTAATAAATTCTCTCCAGTAACTGCACTACAACCAAGTATTAACCAATGATGTGTTGTTATCTCATCTAAATGTAATAATTCACGGATTTGTGATGCTTTCAATGATGAAGATAAATCCTAAAATATGAAATAAAAAAAATTTGTTTTTGATTAATAATGACAAGTTGAAATGATATATGGATTGAAGAATCTGGATGATATGAAAACGCATGAACATTGATTCTCATAGGTAGTCCTGCAGTACCACCTCAAGGCAGAGTGCACACTCATTTACTTACTAAATGAGATGCCCCCAAATGCCCTGGTACGGCCGAGAGTGGGGAGAGTCCGTTCTCCCTCTCCAAATGCTCCCACATGATCACGCGAATATATAGCCTCTAACAGGGAAGTCCTACTCACTGACTTCTCGTGCCACATGTTTTGTTTACGAAATTGAGAGGACGAAAAGCGAATGTCCGGCGCTTTAACCGGGTTGGTGGACACGGAAACTTCACCTAGGGGAGTTGGGAAACCCTGATTCCAAACCAATGGTGCACATGGGCTCCAGTATCCTGAAGGAACAAATGGCGTATGAATCAATTGTTGGTCACCGACTACCATGAGACTGCATCTCCTCACGATGCTCCACTGTCTTGTGGGTCAGACCTTTATGTCAAAGGCTCCGGGGGTGGCCCCCTAAGAAAACCACCTGCTTCAGTTTGGGCACCTGGGCAGTATCACAGCCCCCACACAAATCAAATGAGATTTGTGCGGTGCATATATATCTGGTGCCCCTTTGTACCAATATTTATGTGTTTAAATAAATAAATAAATAAGTTAAATGAGATACATAATACAACTCATATACGAACTAGTATGCAAGTATTTATAAAATACCATAAGGTTAATAAAAAGAAAATCAGCATTAATCAGTACTTTGAGAAGCATTCGGCACTAGACTGTTTGCAGTTAATATTTAACATTATACTTCAGTGTGTTTTGTAATTCAATTCTGAGACGGCGTTTATTTAAGAGCCACATACATATAAATGGATTTATGTTTGTATTTATGACATAACAATAGAAATCTAGTCTTTCCGATTATTTGATGGTTATTACTCTTTGACATGTGGGCGAGACTAAACTATATGGACGACCTCTGAACGAATTTTAAATGACCTTGAGAAGTATTAGCCAATCAGAAGACAGTTAGTACACAGTAAAAATAGATTATACGAAACTCAAAAATTAAAGGGGATACTGTTTTTTTAAATGACTCAAAAACTTATCAAGGTTAGATATAGGTTCAGAAGTTCTAAAATCATAGTGCATACGGTACAGGAACTCATCCATTTAGCTCTATAGTAGTCAACCTCTGGAACCATGATAAGGTCTCAAAAATTCTTTTAGCCTCGACCACATAGCTTCAATGTTGTTGTTATATTGGTATGGTTTAGGGTTAGAGTTAAGGTTTAGGGTTAAGGATGAGACTATAAATTATGGACGACCTTTGAGCGACGCTAGAGTGACTCTGAGAGTGTCAACATAATTACTAAGACTACATGAGGGTTATAAACCTGTGTGAAGAATTCAAATTATGATTTACAGCTCATGGTTAAGGTTAGGAATTGTACTTAGGGTTTTCATCACGAACTGACATCAGCTATAATGCCAAAACTCTATTTATACAAATGGATAATTGAATTTCGCGCCAAAATCTTATGATCACTTCTCTTGTAGACGCTGAATTATCACGCCTTCTCTAAAATCCGTTGTAAACCGACCGTACATAAGCATCAGGTACCGAACTTAGCGCCGTGACCCTGAAAACCCGCGAAAGCTTCTGATTGGCTCGTCCATATAGTTTAGTCTCGCCGACATGTGATAACTCATAGATACGATTTACTGTTAATGAGTCAATGGAGAAATAAAAGTTGTTCCCCTTATTGTTTACAGTACGTTGTCATACCTCAGTACAACAAGATGAGCACCGGATTCATAGTAGTTAATGTAGTGGTGGTAGTATATAAAAGAAAGGTTGTATATAAGGATATAGTATAGGAAGGAAGAAAGTTATGAAGCAATTTCAATCTTAAGGTTTAAGGGAAGATAAGGAGTGTATACAACTACGCCATTGTGATCGATTCTGAGCCGTGTCACCTAGAGTCTCCAACGATTGGTGAAAATAGTCACGCGGACCCCAAACAAGTAGTATTCATCTACCAACATGGCTCAGACTAGAGGTTAGTGACTTCAAGCACTGATGCCACGTTTTGGTTTGGCTGCCCCTAACTCATCAAGGATGTCCTATTACTTTGTGTAAACAATTTGAAATAGATATCTAGTTAGTAGGTTTCAATGCCAAGATTAGACTTCATGGCTTCAAATAAACTGAGCGTTGGGTAGAAGGTTAATAATAAATATACTTTTTGTGATATTCCAACAAGTAGAAAATTGTATTTCTGACGTTTCATGACTTAATGTAAGTCACTTCTTCAGAGTAACTAAATAACGGAAATAAAATTAACACAAGTTTAAATAGTACAATAGAACTAATGGAGAATATATTTAGTACTACCAAAAAAATATTATACACTGTTTCTTTTGTACTATTCAACCTTGTGTTAGTTTTATTTCCGTTATTCAGCTACTCCGAAGAAGTGACTTACATTAAGTCATGAAACGTCAGAAATACAATTTTCTACTTGTTGGGATATCACAAAAATATATTTATTATTAGGATATCTAGTTAGCTATAATGATTATGCAAAGCGTTTCTTAACTCAATAGAAAAGTTTATGAAAAATAGAATTAGTTTAAGTAACCAATTAAAAATAACTCCGCCTGTAGCTCCTCCGGGGGCTACTGCCGGTCCCAAGCCCGGGTAAAGGAGGAGGGTTGGACATGGGGTTAGCGACCCCATCCCGAAGAAAACCAACTCGCTAAAAAAACGCTAACCAGGAAAAAAAAAAATTATTCAAACCATTTAAACCAATCGGAAATACAGTTACTGATCTTACTTGTTTGTTAGCGAACACAAGTAAAGTAGCACCGGCCAATCGCTCTTCAACTAGTAGTTTAGACAATTCTATCCGACAATCTTCTAGACGAAGGCGATCTGAGCTGTCCACTACCCAGATTAATGCGTCAGTAGTTTCAAAATAATTTCGCCAATATGATCGCAAAGACTTTTGTCCACCGACATCCCATATATTCAATTTAAAACTAAAAATATGTACTTAGAATAATGTTGATAATTTGATTGAATACCCCATATGTTCTAGTGTTTGAATACTAAAACCTAGTGTTGGAGATATACTGTTTATGTCTTCACCATTAAATTTCTTTACGATGGTTGTTTTGCCAGCATTGTCTAGTCCTCTATAATAAAATAACAGAATATAAAATACGTAAACCAGTTATGGAAGAACGTTACCAAATGCATACCAACAATAAGAGTGGTCTTTCTAAATATTCCAAGTAAGAAAAAACTTGTGTAAAGGGTCTAGTTGTTTTTTCAGTCAGTCAGCCCTCAAATGCCCTGGCACATCCGAGAGTGAGGAGGACCCGCCCTCTCTTTCGAAATGCCCTCACAGAGCCACGCGTATACAGCCTCCGACAGGGAAGTCCTACTCACTAACTTCTCGTGGCATCACTGTTGTTTATGAAATTGGGAGGACGAAAAGAGAAACTCCAGCGCCTTAACCAGGTTGGTGGACACAGAGGGTCCATTTAGGGGAGTTAGAAAACCCTCAATCCAAACCAATGATGCACATGGACTCCAGTATCCTGAGGGAACAAATGACGTATGAATCAATCGTTGGATACACAGAATTGTCTATGGGACAATTCTGTGTATCCAATGGAGGGACAAGACGCATGTCTCAGGAAAATACACATATGTTCGCAAAACTTACACAGAGACCCGTGACACTTTGAAAAATGTAGGACACTATATTCGTCTCTAACAAGACTATCAAGTACTTCGTAACTAATACCACGACACATTATGTGAACACGGAACATACAGATGTAAGATAGTACGAGATTAGAAGCGCGTTTCAAAAAGGGCAGTGACTTTCATACTTGTTGTGATTATCGTTGCTTTTGTGTATTTGTTGCATCAAAAGCATTCTTGGTCTACTTTAACTTGAATTAATTCAGTTAAGGTTTGAAATTTTATTGAAAACTTTGTCTCGTGGTTCCTTCTTTTGCATATACTCTGACGTTTTTGTTATTATTGTGATCATATTGTGTTTTAAACCTAATCTGATTACAATGGTTGGTAGTTCATTCAAATGTGGACAGCCGAACTGTTTATTCCCCGTAGATGAAGGGATGCAGTGCGATGAATGCAAAAAATGGTTCCACAAGATGTGTACCCGTCTCAGTCCAGCTGCATACAAACGATGTTCTAAGCCTAACTCGCACTGGCTTTGTATGTTCTGCTGTACTAACAAGACGACATTAATCCAAGAGGCTATGAGCCTATTGGCTCTAGCCTGTAAAAAGAAAGATAGTGGGTGCGCTAGTAACGCAAGCACTGACAGTGAAGACTGTGTCAGTGTTGTAAGTGCTGTTACAAAACGCGCTGAACAACCTACTCTAATTAATGACAAAGTGAAACTTCCGTTACAACAAACGAGGAGTAAATCACCACATGGTATTGACATGAGTAATCATGCATCTTTAGTAGAAATTGAGGACCCGGATAAAACCGTCACCGTCCCCAATAGTCCCAATGCAGCTGTCCTGAATGACCAAAAATGGACCGCAGTAAAGAGGAAAAGAAAAGGAAAAAAAGCTAATGATAAAGCACACTCGGTTGACAAGCCATTGAGGAACTCACAGTCTGAGTCACTCAATGCATTATCGCACTCTGATAGAACGGCAGATCATCATCCTAGTGCGACTGAGAGGAATTTAATATCATCGAATATTATTGTGAGTAAATTGCCAGAGTCTAACGATCCAGATCCTAAGGTTAGACACACCCATGACTTAGAGAGGCTCGGAGAATATATCCGTAGCATATTACCAGATAACGCTAAAGGTGTTCAGGTCAAAAAATTAGTTAGAATAGGTAAAAGGGCCGATGACAGTGTTCTACCCCGACCGTGTAGACTCCTTAAGGTAATCTTAGGGTCGGAGAAACAACGTAATCTTCTGTTAAGTAACGCTCGAAGTCACGACAACTCTGACATTCGAATGAGACCGGATGTGTCTCTTGAAGATAGAATAAAAAGGAAGACGGCACTAGCTGAACTAGAAACCCGTCGACAAAACGGTGAAGAAAATCTCCGATTGGTGGGTTTTCGGATAGTCAGGTCTTGGAAGCGAATGCTACCAAGGCCTGTGTGGATAGGTCGTTCCCCCTAGGAGTTTTATATGCCAACGCCCGTAGTCTAAAACATAAATTCTACGAGCTAGGAACATTAGTGGACAAATTAAGGCCACTCATTGTAGCTGTGACGGAAACTTGGTTAGTCCATGACTTCGATATCACCCCAGAATTATCCGGATATCATTGTTTAAGAAGTGATAGACATAGATGCAGGAAAGGAGGTGGCGTCCTTCTATACATAGCCAATAGTATAAATATCCGCTCCTCCATTTGCGAATCCCATGATAGTGGAACTAGTGAAGTCATTAGCTGTGAACTCACTGCCGGATGTTGTACATTTGCACTCGGTGTCATCTATCGCAGCCCAATCTGCTTAGCTGATGACTTTATTTTAGAGCACATTCGGCTATGGAGTGCAAATAACAGATGCTTGATATTAGGAGACTTTAATGCACCTGACATTAGTTGGACTGAGATGACCACGAAATGCTCTATAAACTCATTTGATAGCAGGCTCTTGGAAACAGTAATGGAACATGCATTAGTACAACATGTATCCAAACCTACACGTTTTGGTGTAAACCAAGGTTCTTCTCTGTTGGACTTAGTAATTACCCATGAGACTGAGGATATTGCCAACCTAAATATTCTTCCCCCGTTAGTAAATAGCGATCACGCTGTTTTATCATTCATGTTTAGAGCTAGCGATATGATATACGATCAGATTAAGCCTCGCCCAAACATATGGAGAGCTGACATACCAGAAATTCAGGATTGTGCTACTAAGATAGATTGGTCAGTAGATACTAGCTCATCAGTTGACGAGGCGTGGTCTGTATTTAAAGGCAAGTTTAGTGCAGTCACGTCCCCGTTCATACCATATTTGGTGCCACGTAGACCGAACAATAGTCCACCGTGGATAAATAAAGAAGTTAAGAAACTCCTTAGGCGTAGAAAAAAACACTGGGACATGTTCATCTCTACTGGCTTAGAACAGTACAGATCTAGTTATTGTAAGATTAGAAATAATTGTAAAGCGTTAATTAGTAGGACTAGACGGTCATACGAAAAACAATTGGTTAAAGATTGCAAACATAGTCCAAAACGGTTATTCTCGTATATAAAGAGGCGAACTCAGAGAAGTGATGGAATACCATCACTTTTGATACAAGAAAATCCGTTAAGTTTGGCAAGAAATGATACCGAAAAAGCTTCCGCTTTTTCGGAATATTTCAGTAAAGTTTTTTCTACCAAGAATGAGGAACGATCACCTATTCATTGTGATTGTGGCGACTTGTTGATGGACCCTGTAGTTATTAAGAAAGAAACTGTTTTAAGCCTACTCCAGCATCTCAAACCTGATAAGTCTAGTGGTCCTGATGATATTCATCCTCGGATTATGAAAGCCCTCTCAGATGTTATTGCTGAACCCTTAGCGATACTGTTCGATATGTCCCTACGGCAGTCCAGATTGCCCAGAGACTGGAAGGACGCAATAATCAGTCCGGTGTATAAGACTGGGGGTAGGGATTTAGTTAGTAACTATCGACCCGTCAGCTTAACTAGTGCAGTTGTAAAACTAATGGAAAAAATTATTAGGATGGCTGTTATAAACTACGTGGAAAGACATGATCTTTTGTCAAAGGAACAACATGGTTTTCGAAAAGGTCTATCATGTTTGACAAATCTTCTCATTGCAAGAGAAGATTGGGCTGAGGCAAAAGATCGCAATATTCCTGTAGATGTCATTTTCATAGATCTAAGTAAAGCCTTTGATAAGGTTTCCCATTCTGGTCTTAAATTAAAACTGGAAAGTTTTGGAATTCATTATGCAGTCATAGACTGGATAAGTGACTTTCTTCATGAAAGGAGACAAAGGGTAAGAGCAAATGGGGCTCTCTCATCGTGGGAACTAGTAAAAAGTGGCGTCCCCCAAGGCACGATTTTAGGTCCTCTTCTCTTTTTACTTTATGTAAATGAATTACCAGTTATAGCTAAGTCATCCGTCCTACTATTCGCCGATGACATTAAGATTTGGAGACCCATATATAGTATGTCAGACAGAATAGTTTTACAGGAAGATCTTAACTCATTAGTGGCATGGATGAATGGGTGGTCACTAGAAGTAAACCCTAATAAAAGTGTTGTGATGCAATTAAATAACTACGATGATTCGTATCACTACACAATATGTGGACTAGTGTTGCCCAAAGTAAGAAACTATAAAGATTTAGGAGTCATACTAAGTAATGATCTCAACACAACCAGTCACTGTAAGGCTGCTGCTACAAAAAGCTATAGGGTATTATGGTCTATTCGTAGATCTTTCCGGTATCTGGATGAGGAAATGTTTAGATTATTATACCCAACTTTCGTACGGCCACATTTGGAATATGGGATTCAAGCAGCGAGTCCTTGTTTCAAATATGAGGCGGATATGTTGGAACGAGTCCAACGCCGCGGGACAAAAATGGTAAAAGGCCTATCTGGCCTATCTTATGAAGACAGACTGAGACACCTCAACTTATTTCCGTTATCTTACCGGCGAATACGGGGTGATCTAATATTGTCATATCGTATCCTGAACGATGACCTTAGTGCTGACATATCCCATCTTTTCCTCCCGTCTAGGGCTGATCATTTGACAGGACATTCAAAGAAAGTCCAAAAACCGAGATCAAATCGTCTACGTCTGGGGTTTCGTTTCTCGCACCGAGTAGTGAATTACTGGAATTCTCTACCAGAACACGTAATATCAGTACCTTCTGTTGATATATTCAAGACGAGATTGGACCTCCACAGTGTAACAAACTGCAAGGATTAAAATAGGTCACTAGACCTCCTATCCTTATTACTGAAGACTGATTAGTCTATGATTCCAGTGATTCATTGCTGCTAGAAACATGGACTTGTTCGGCAAGAGTTACTCTTATTCTGCTCAATCCTATTTTAAACTAATTTTCGTGAGGACATCATACGTAATCCTTCGTTTCTTTTTATGTCTTTGCTAAAGGTTCAACTCATTGTGACGCATTTGAAATCCTATTGTGCAACGCTGTCAACTGGTAGTTTCAATCGTTCAGTTATCGTGATATTACTCTTGTGTTCTTCTAACAGTTTTCTGTTACTCTCACTATTAAGTCGTACTGAATTTTACGTGGTTACAAAATCATAGACTAAATTTCCTTTCATCTCCCGGTTCTAGCACACACTGCCTCTTATACTTCTTCCAGGCTAGACGCATATCTACCAAAGGTTAAAAGGTACAACTACATTTAGGATAATCAAGTTCAGTGTTTGCATTAATAAGTCTTTCAATCACCTACAATGTAAGATTTTGTTGCATCTTATATGCTCAGTGAGGCATCAGCTCAGTTTTTTTTTCATCTCAGATTCCCTATACCACACCTTATTCTATTCATCAATAACGTCTCATCACGCCAAGCCGAACCTCTCGAGGGCTATACGTTGCAATACATGACTAATTTCAACTCGTGGGAGGAGTTCGCGAAGGCGGCTGAGGTTCTTTATTTAGAAGACCCTTCAAAAGTAATCAGTTCAAAATTTTGTCTTATTTCTAGTGTCGTATGTGTACAAAATATAGACACGTGGACCGAAAGCTTGTGGTTAAATTAACCGATAATCACACAGTGAGTTGGTATTTTGTCTAGTATTTGCATAGGTGTTAAAGTATGTCACAGATATGGCTCAAGATATCAAAAAGATTGAAAAATTGACAACCCTGCTTATGCGTCATATGGCTTCAAAGGAAAAGTAAAATTAGAAAGTCAAAGTTGTGCTTTCCTCCGTCATTGTGGCTTTCATTAATTATTAATTTGTACATACCTTCTAATTTTCACAAACACTCAACATGGGTGTTCTCCTGGTATACGAAGTCTCTTGCTCAAATTTCTGAATCCAATGTACTTTGTTATTCATGTAAGTCACTTCCATAAAGCTGTTCACTTGTAGTTAGTCTTTTGGTATCAGTGGTCTTATTTTAGATCACTAGATGTTACTTAGTATTTGTCGTCACTAGTTATCATCCGACTGAGGTTCAGTCATGGTGTTAGTATGATTGTGTCCATCCTTCCACTCCCGCCTTTCTATGCTTGCTGACATTGTTTCGGGTGTGTTTTTTCATGATATTGCCCAGAAATAAACAGGCAGTTTCACTATTACCTAAGATTATCGGGTATTATAGTGTATAAGTATATCATACATTGGCCGGTCATTCGTATGCTGATAGAATGGTCTATCGTGGCTAGTAATTTCAAGGAAGTGTTTCCAGAGGAAAACCAACATTTTCAAATACAGTGCCTTTATGAAACAGGAGAGTTCGTAAAAGGAAATAGCGAACTTTACCATGCCTTAAGAATTCCAGGTGGTAGTGACGAGATCTAAAATCCAGTGTCGGAAAAATGATTGTTCAGAACAGATACTGTGTAGGTGATCTCAAGCATTTGTCTTTTGAGTTCTGATGTTGTCAAGTCCTGAAATACCAGTCACGTTTTCCATTTTCCTAAATAGAAAACATCCTTACACCATGTACATTTAACAAGTGACAATTGCCCACACACTTGTAGGGACAATTGCGCTAATCGTGTAGTGATTTCTCACAGAGTAATTCACGAACTATGATGATAATGATATATAGGGTATATATTGTTGCAACAAATCAAACTTGTTTCAAGAATTTCTGTTGGTTTGGATAAAATCTATTTATTAACCTAATCTTGTGCTATTATAAATGGTAAGACTACATGTAACTTTACTGTGGCGTGAATAAACAGTCAGCTATTAAGTATACTCAATTACCACTTAAGTACTATTGATAATAACTAAGTACTACTGTTTCTGATGTAGTTGATGTCAAATTACGACTCACAATGTTGAGTGTTATTAGACTTCTCTAAACGCCATTACTTCTCATCTGTATAATTATTCTATACACTAGATTCTTATCGAGTAAACGATCTAATCCAATTACCTTTACCTCCTTTTAAATAATGTTTTTTTTACGATAGCTATTTTTAGTCCTAATTGCATCATAGCGTTTCGTTCTCTACATGGCAAAATGATGTGAGCTCTCTCCTTCGTAACAGATTTAAGGAGTTTGGATGTTAACTGTTTTCACACCGGTTTATGAGCATTAATAAATATCCCTTTATTATCGATATTTCAATGATAAGTTTGGTATCTTTAATTGTATCTATAGTGCAGATTTGTTAAATGCCGTTGAAGTAAAACTTTCGTGCGCCATGTTCACCAAGTAGTCTGATAAAAATGTGTTGAAAGTTGACCTTACGTTCACCATAAGTTGATATTGATTTTTGTCTTCATAAGTAGTTTTGCTGATTTCACATCCCCAACGGAAAGGTATCCTAACAAGTCTCATTTGTATTTCAACTAATAAAAATTGGAAGTTTAAGTTTTGACTATCGTAAGTGGGTCTCCTGTAAACTAATCGTTTGGTGGTACCATCATCCTTAAGAATCAGAAATATGTTAAATATTTGCTACCATTTGACAATTTATGGCTTATTGGTATAAGGGCTTTATTAACCCACTTTCGTTTACTGTGGTTCAAACAACTACAAACAGCCCTACTGGCAATGGACGTACAAGCTGTCGCTGCGTTCTATTACTTCCCAATAAAAATAGCCCGTTAACTAAAGGTGGATTTCAGCGTACTCTTTAGTTGGAATAGTTGCGTTAATATGACTCATTCCAGTGTAAATTACATACCACATGTGGATTTGTTTATTCAGGTTGGAGCAGCACTTTATTGAACACCTAGCTATAATTATTGAGTGTCAAAAACGAAGTAGACGGAGAGAGTTTAGAACCTGAAACCTACCAACTGAAAGTTTTGACCACTAAGAAACAGTTCAATTTATGATTGACTTTATTTACTATGTAGTTTTCTAGTTTGAATGTGTTAAGGTCATTCTCTTATTATCCCTGTGGAATTTCTTACTACAATAAACGGTCTTCCTCTGCGGAGATTAACAGCTACCAATGTGAAAGGCCCCAAATAACAATTGGCAGGATCTCCAGACTTTGGTATTTTCGTATATAATTTGAAACGGTTTCATGATCCCTAGTTGAAAATAAGGATTCTGCAACCGGATGTCACTTAACTGAGCATTTATACATTACTAATTTTGAAAACCAAAGGGAACTAATTAGGTGCTCAATATTTGATACAACTTAATCTCATGATAAATGTAACCAGAGCAGCAATAAAATTTGTAGTATGAAATGAGTTCCTTCTGTTTTATGGCTTCTTGTCAAACGGCCTAATATTGGGAGTAATGTAGCTATAAACAAGGGTTTAACAATTTAGTTGGCAAACTTGAGGTAGGTGTTGGAAACAGAAACGAATATCATAATAAGACACAACATAAAATATAGTCAAAACATGGATAAAATTGACGCGTATCTACATGTCGAAAATAATTTCAGGGATTAGAGGGTTGGTGTATCAGTCAACAGTAATCAAAAGGAAGAAAAATAAGATCTTGTTAATGTAGTGAAACTGATTAGTGACCATATAAATATTCATCATTAGTCAGTCAACTACAACGTAAGATCAGGTACATATTATGCATCAGTCCAAGTTGCCACACCTCATTAGCACAACAAGATCAACACCAAACTCATAGAAGTGGTTACTTCAATGGTAGCAATGTATAGAAAATTGTATATAAGCGTATAATACAGGGAGCAAGAATTGGTTTGTAAGAAGAAAGGTACAAAGTAATTTTATTCTTACGATTTAAGGGAATACAATGAGTGTATACACCTACGCCATGGTGATCGATCCACAGTCTCTACCAACCACTGGTTACGATAGTCGCGAGGACCCCAACCAAGTAGTCTGCATCTACTAAAATGACTCAGATCAGAAGTTATTGACTTCAAGGACTCATGCCATGTGTTGGTTTGCAACAATCGTGACTACTTATGAATTTATTTTCAGTGACAAAGTAAGGTAAGATTCATTTAACGCAAGAAAAATACACAGCAATCTTTAACACTAACCGTTCAGTGCATGTATAAGAAAAACACTAACATGTGTGACAAAGGCATTGGAAATTCGCACTCTTCTGTGCAACTCATTTTCGAAGTAAAAATCTACGTATTCGTCTTTGAATCATATTGCTTGTGTATGATGGCGTTGTTTAGTGTAGAAGTAGGCTAAAAGCTAGAGACAGCCAAACCAGGACATGGCATCTGTCAATGAGGTCACTGACCATTGGATTGAGTTAATAGATATAGACTACATGGTTGAGATCCGTGTGATTGTTGTTACCAGTGGTTAGAGGCTTGAATGGCATGTCTTGAAGTTGTTTGCAATGGCGCAATTGCATCCTTTATCTTCCCCAAATTCTAAATTCCTGAAAACCCTTTTTATTTCACTATTTTCTTTCTTACCTACTCACAATTACTACTGATACTGTTACTACCTCTACTATTCTAGGATTTGGTCTGATGACTTTGTCTCTGGGCTAATGGGGTATGACAACCCTAGCCGATGTACATACGTACCAGGTTCTATGTCGTCAAATTGATGTAGTGGCTTTTGGTAGCTCCGGCGAGTCCAAACTTGGTTGATATATTTATGGAAAATAAACGGTGATGAGAACAGTAATCAAATGTACAACGTTGATGATAAATGTGTTGCCTGTAATGATTATCAACATGCTTCTCGTACATTGAAACTTCTCAATGTAGCACATTTGAATATTATACTAGATTTGCGATAGAACATGATATGCTTCGTTTTCTAAACCTTAGGATTTAATGTAGTACAAATGGCTGATTGGGAAGGTACGTTTTGTCAGAAAAATGTACGGAGGGGACTATCTTTGAACTTCAACAGCTTCTGAGTGTGAGGGTCAGTGATAATAAGTGGCTAATAGGTGGAGCGGGTCTCGAACCAAGAACTTGGTGACTAGCAGTCGAACACCCCAACCATTAGGCCACCGGCTCAGCTAAGTATAGGAAAATTGATACGAAGAAAATAGAGCACCTCATGGTTGGAAAAGCCTGTCGTCCGAAGACAATGGTGAAATAGCCGGAAAGATTGATTTTAGCATATATATATTCTGACTTGTATATATAGCTACTCTGGTGTTATGTCCCGATAAGAATAATGAATGGTAACTTTGGGATCCACTTATAGACCAGTAGTATGTGTATATTTTTTATCGTATAATTATTAAATAACTAAACTATTCATATTCATGTCCCTCTTATTATAAGTTTTATTTTGACCTATGAGCTATTATTATACGATTTACCATTCTTGAGTTATGCCCTGTCTATCAATTACTATCTCCCTTATTCGCAGTCACATTTAGCTAAGTCTGTACAGATGTTGTTTCTTATTTCATGGTACGATATGGTCTGTTTGATTGGTATATAAACCCAGTATATTTAAAATAAATGATTGGTACCGCAGAAGCTGAGATTTGTGTTCTTGACTTAACTGGCTGGGCTAGGCAGATAGCAGTATTCAGTGGTATACTAGTTTCTCGAATTCATGAACAACTACAAACTGAAAGTTTACAAGGTAGTACGATTTAACAACAATTAAGTCTTACCTTGCGGTATACTGTAAAGAGTTATCATTTAGCAGTTCTTAAGATTCATTTAGTAATACCATTATGTTAGGAAACATTTGTGACCCAACTACTATAAAACCATCAGACGCTTTTAGGTAGAAACAACCGAGTTCTTTAGGTGTGAAGAAATGACCCTTGACAGTCAGGAAAAGAGGGTCAAAATCATCCTGTGGTAACCATAGAGAGATTAGGTTGACTAATATAGCATCTAAAATACTAGCCTCGGTAGTTATCGGACGCCTAACAAAGACTTGTGAGCTGCAAACACGAGAAAATCAGGCTGGCTTTAGACCTGGTCGTGGCTGCATCGACCACATATTCACTATCCGTCAGGTTTTAGAACAATGATAGTTTTTGCTGATTTAAGAGCAGCATTTAACTCTGTTGACCGAGAGGCTCTGTGGCGGTGTCATTGAAAGGTGTACCTCAGAAGTACATAAACCTTGTGAAAGCTCTTTACTCGAACACTGCTAGTCGAGTGAGAGCTTATGACGAACTTTCATCTGATTTTAAAACCTTAAGTGGTGTCCGTCAAGGCTGTCCACTATCCCCATTTTTGTTTAAATTCATTATAGACCTATTGCTGGAAATAACACTCTTCAACTGGATTCTCAGGAATTGATCTCCTACCAGGAGGTCCACTTATCGACTTAGAATACGCAGACGACATAGTCCTGTTTGGTGAAGACGCTGACAAAATGCAGTCTTTTGGTAGCACTGAGTAACCGCCAGGATATTTGGAATGCGTTTCTCCCCCTCTAAATGTAAATTGTTACTCTAGAACTGGCGTGCGTCAACACCTGAACTAAGGATAGGGAGTGAAGTAGTCGAACGCGTGGACAACTTCACTTGTCTTGGAAGTCTGATCAGCTCGTTTGGCTTTTGCCAACTTACATCACCTATGGTGAAGGCAAGATATCCATCGACTAAGGGGCGAGTATACTGCGCAGCAGTTCTCTCTGTCATACTTTACGGCTGCGAAACATGGCCAGTAAGAGTAGAAGATACTCACAAGTTACTGGTCAGATTTCTTAAAAATATTGATCGTATCTGCTGAGATCACCGGATATGTATCAGTGGAATCAGATTCAGGGTATCAGACAATGATGGTAAATCAGTTGATGAGGTCGTTGGGCCACGTGTTACGTATGTCTGAACACCGATCACCACGACGCGCAATGCTGACTAGTGTTGAAGGTTGTTGGAAGAAATTCAAGGGCAGCCAAATCAAAATGTGACATGAGTCCTCAAAGTCACTAACTTCTAGTCTGAGCCATGTTGGTAGATGCAGACTACTTGGTTGGGGTCTTTGCGACTATTGTAACCAGTGGTTGGCGGAAACTCTGGGTGATATCGCTGAGAATCGACCACAATGGCGTAGGTGTATACACTCTTTATCTTCCCTTAAACCGTGAGATTAATATTACTTTATACATTTCTTCCTACGAACTAATTCTTTCTCCCTGTGTTATATCCTAACATATGGTTTATTTGAATCCGTTGTTGGCTTGGTTCAGGGGGTCGCTATGTTAGACGGTGCCTTTCCTTATGCCTCAAATTAGTGCTTGCTAAAAATAAACGATTGTCTGAGAACAGTTGTAGCAGACGATCACCATTATCCGTTCGCTGAACCGGGAATTTTATTTTGTACCAAAAATATAATATTGAATAAAGCTAACAATAATTAGTACTAAAACACCCACTGAAGTGTCTTTCTGTTTGGTTTAGGCTACCTACTTGGGCATTAAAATCACTGCTACGAGTACTATGTCTGAGCGTTTAGCTTTAAGATGTTCGGAAAGTTTTCTGTAAAAGTCATATTTCATTCCATCCAGGCTGTAGTCAGTGTGAGCGTAGGCAGAAATGACGAGAAGGAAACGACGTGTGTTCCTATCCTTTCGAGTTCTTACAGAGTCGTTTAGCCAAGTAGCACATAGGTGATTGTTAACAGAGATCCATTCTTAAAGTGCTTGTTCTGCTCTCGTATTTAGTGCTATACCTACACCCACCAGTCCTTGAGTATTAGCTATCAGGTCGCCGGATACACGGAGGGTGTATCTCGTCGTGTCCCCTTTTCGGCGACGTGAGGTCAAGTTAATGATGACTACACTAGAATCCTGCATGCGTGCTTCGGAGACACAGCATACATCGATGGAACGAGATTCTAGGGTCTTAACCGAGGTGACCTGCTGACTGACTTGACACAGGGTGCGTACGTTGAAGGCTCCAATGTGCAGTTTGGAGCGAGGTTTTAGTAGGCTTGGAACAGTATTTCGCGTATTAGAATCATTGGTCATGGCGACACTTGACCAGGAAGCTTAGGTAAGGGGAATAATAGGAATTGAAGAGAGAAGTTGATTATGAATACATTAGTCTTGAGTTCTGTTAAAGGTATGAGGGCAGTTACCAATTCCCGGTGGTCCACACCGTGGAAGGATTCTTCTAAAGGTACCTGGAAAGGAATCTGGGTTATGGGCCACCCGAGGCCCTCAAATACCCTGGTACGGCCAAGAGTGGGGAGAGTCATCTCTCAAAATGTTTCACATGGATACAACCACTGCCAGGGAAGTCCTACTCACTGCCTCCTCGTGACACCGGTGTTGTTGACGGAATTGAGAGAGCGAAAAGCTGATGACTGGCGCTTTTACCGGTTCGGTGGACACGGAAAGTTTATCTAGGGGAGTTGGAAAACCCTGATTCCAAACCAATGGTGCACATGGGCTCCAGGATCCTGAGACAAATGGCATATAAACCTATAGTTGGTTACTGGCTACCATGGAACTACATCTCCCTAAGTCGCTTTACTGCCTTGTGGACCTTCAGGTCAAAGGCTCTGGGTGTGACCCTGAAAGAAAATCACCTGTTTAGGCCTGGGCATCCGGGCAGTATCCCAGCCCTCCCACAAATCGAATGATTTATGTGGCGCATATCCTTGTGGGAAGGCCGCATCGTTGTTACGCCGGTTGTCTGAAGGAAACGCCTTACTATTGTCACACCTCTGTACAGTCGGTAGTACGACTTCGCCCTCAGACCTTGGGTTTGCTGCTTTTAGTCTTACCGCTCTTCGACCGACCTGTCTGGCCTGGTACGACTTTGAGAGACGATTGTTCCAGTCAGTATAGCTCGATCGGTTCATTACGATATGCAAGCCTGACCACCACGTCAAGGTAGCAGCAACAGTCCGGATCCTATTATGCAGTATTTCTTTTATATATTAACACCACTGAAGTAACTACTTCTATGAATTTGGTGATGCATATATGTACCTGGTCTTATTTTGTAGTTGGCTGAGTCAGGAAAACTGATCATAACAAATTTCTCGTTAAGTTCAAACTTTCAGTATGCAGTGAAAATTCAGACTACACAAACAAACTTAATGCATCAAAAAATTCTAACGACGAATCAATTAGAGTAGTAAGCATACCAAAACTATTAACAAGTTGTCTTTCCTTACTTCCCTCGAATAAAATGAGAATTGTGAACATCAAAATACCCATATTTGATGTGAAAGTTTCTTTTTTGATCATATAATAATACCAAAAAGATTGTGTTTCTTCAGCAGTTCAAATTAACATAAACTTAAGAAAATTTACATTTGGAAAAATCCATTTCTGGATGAGCAGCCATAAACTTTTTC
Source organism: Schistosoma mansoni (assembly GCF_000237925.1). Lineage (NCBI taxonomy): Eukaryota > Metazoa > Platyhelminthes > Trematoda > Strigeidida > Schistosomatidae > Schistosoma > Schistosoma mansoni. The sequence continues at coordinate 17,581 of NW_017386038.1, read as the reverse complement.
AACATTTCTTGTTTCTTCTGATCTTCGGATGTTGGCAGACCAAGCTCTTTTTGACGTTGGTCATACATCATTTTTTCAACCATAGATCGAGTTTCACCGTCTAAATCAGAGAGTTTGGAATTTTCCGGTTGAACTTTACGTGTATTCATTTCCGGTTCACCATCACAGATACGACTCCACCATTCCATTTTGTTGGTTTTCTCTAAGTGGACGAGTATCGTGATACCATCCACAAGACTCCATACACATTCTTCAGTCTAGTAAAAACATTTCCAATGTATTTCTCTCATTTAAAACAAAAAAGTCTACAACCCTCATTGAAATAAAATTAAATTATGCTAAACGCAATGAATGGAAGGTGACCGACTTTTGTTCGTTACGTAGCTATAAGCATAGGCGAAATAATATACGTACTACTTACCACAAATTACATGTAGTCAATAAAGATTGTAGTTAGAAGCGATTACTATTGGAATCCTTGAAATATATTTACTTTCTGTACAGTGAAACATAAAGATTTGTCATTCATGTTAAATGAGGTCTTTTAGTGATAGTGATACCTTCTATTTTGATAGTGTTTAAATCTTTAATTTGAATTATTAAATTACATCAAGCTTTCAATGTTTTACCGAATAAATTTTCATCTTTATAACGATACTTTCATGGTTTATACAAACACACCTATCCTACTATATGATTTAAACTGCTCCTAAGCAAGTGCTGGGTTGGGGAATGCTGGTTGACGGCTTATGCTCCATTGGGAGTAACAGGCGGAAGTAAGTAAGCGAGTGCTGCAACAGTCTGAGTTGATTTTTGGATAATAAATTCAACTATTTATTAATAAATTGTATTTCTGTTTCGTGACTTAATGTAAACCACTTCTACAGAGTAAATAAATAACCGACATTAAATTAACACTAGTTTGCATAGTGCTATATGGTACTATTTAAACTTTTGTTAATTTTATTTTGGGGTCAGATAACATAATTTTGAGACAGAATAAAATCAACCATCGAGAAAAAAATACTAGGAAACTGAATAGAATGTTATGGAAAAACCTACGCACATGATTCTATACAGGTTCAGACATCGCACAAGCGATGGCGTTACATCTCACAGTATTTAACAATTCACATACATCAAGAGTAGTCGAATGATCCAATCAAAGGTTATGGAACATGTGCCTAAATGGCTGGCTTCAGGATTAATGTCAAATGCTCCCAAAAACGTAGGGAATAAGAAACTATGTTCATTGGTAGGAAAACATTTGAAATGGGTCGTGAAACCAACTTTAATGAAGCTTTTAGAACGTTGTGTATGAATTATTAAGGACATATTTTTTAGATTTATAGGAGTTTCAGCTAGTAAGAAATTCAAACCGCCTTTATGTGTACAAAACAATTTTTCGTAACTTTGAAGCGTTTTTGATAATCCATTCTGCGGCCCAATTTGGTGTTACAAATCCCTATTCTTTCCTTATCATTACGTCATTTCTTTTCTCATGATTTCCAGTAATTACTTAATATTTATTCGGCCTTTTAATGGACTGTTATTAGTTTTCATATACAAATACCTTTAAAGATATTTGTGATCATATTGTTCAAAATGCATGGCGGAAACATATCACATTTTTCAGATCAACCCCGTCTTTCCATTGTTCTACCAAAATACATAGAAGGTCAAGCTGACTGTCGTTGTCCGAGAAAGGTGGCATTTCACTTTTGTCAGTAAATAGCAACATAAACAACTTAAGTAGACTATCGAATAGACCCACGAAGTGGATAAAATGGCTTGTTTTATGAGCGGCATAATCTATGTTTCTTTTTGTGTTGATAAAGTCCGGGCTATGCTAGCTGTTTGTCAAATCTAGATTATGATTATATGCCTCGTATGAGAGCTATTGGCAAAAGTAATATGATTACACCACACATGGGGAACAAAAGACAAATTGTGCTACGAAAGGGTTAACAAGAACTGTTTCTTTCTAAAGTCATTTAACGGAGTTAATTTTCAACAGTATATGCAGCCTCATTATTATAGTCTCATTGATTGAACTGATTCTATTCGACTTATGCATGTAAAAGATGGGTTGAAGATCAGTGGTCTTTGTCTTTAATTCGCTATTAGAATATTAGAAAATTAATAGCATTCTGTTTAGTGTGATCAAAGTGAAAGTGATAAAAAAAAAGTGAACCTTAACTCATCTGTTTAACGAATCTAAACATGATTTCGAGACCAAATGAATCGTTCCTATTCATAGTTTAAAAGAAAAGAAAAATCCTAAAGAAAATGTTCAATGAATAATGATTGCTTACCTTAACTTCATTATACAAATTCCCTGATAAAATTGGTTCACGATTCTTTAAGCCAATTTTGATATGCTTTTTGGCAATTTCAACATAGACATCGCGGGATTTGATGGTATGGGGTAACTAATTATGAAAATGAAATAAACTGTAAAACTAATTATGTTGGAAAAGACGATTCGCCAAAGGCACTTCTTATTTTATGAAACTAAACTGCAATAATCTTTACAACTTCTTTGCATCCAAATGTTACAGAATAGTAAAATTAATAAAAATTGTATAAGCCGATAGTGAAAAAAATTACTTCTCCAAGCATAGGATAGATAATTCTTGCGGAGAATTATTTATTTGAACATATAAATATTAGTACAAAGAGGCACCAGATACATATGCTCCACAAAATTGTGTGACGGCTATGATACTGTCCAGATCGAAACAGCTGGTTTCCTTAACAGCCCACACCCCGAGCCTTTGACCTAAACTTCTGATCCACAAGGCAGTGAAGCATCGTAAGGAGATGCATTCCCATGGTAGCCGGTGACCAACGATTGGTTTATACGCCATTTGATTCTGGAGTCCATATGCACCATTGGTTTGGAATCAAGGGCCCCCAAATGCCCTGGTACGGCCGAGAGTGCGGAGAGTCTGCTCTCCCTCTCGAAATGCTCTCATATGGCCACGCGAATATATAGCCTCTGCCAGGGAAGTCCTACTCATTGCCTTCTCGTGGCACCGGTGTTGTTTACGAAATTGAGAGGACGAAAAGCGAATGTCCGGCGCTTTAACCGGGTTGGTGGACACGGATAGTCCACCTAGTGGAGTTGGCAAACCCTGATTCCAAACCAATGGTGCACATGGGCTCCAGGATCCTGAAGGAACGAATGGCGTATGAACCAATTGTTGGTCACCGGCTACCATGGGACTGCATCTCCTTACGATGCTCCATTGCCTTGTGGACTAGACCTTCATGTCAAAGGCTCCGGGTGTGGCCCCCTAAGAAAACCACCTGCTTCAGTCTGGGCACCTCAGCAGTATCACAGCCCTCACACAAATCAAATGAGATTTGTGAGGCGCATATGTATTTGGTGCTTCCTTGTACCAATATTTATGTGTTTAAATAAATAAATAAACAAGGTTTTCCAACTCCCCTAGATGGACTTTCCGTGTCCACCAACCCGGTTAAAGCTCCGGACATTCGCTTACCGTTCTCTCAATTTTGTGAACAAACCCCCGCCACGAGAAGGCAGTGAGTAGGACTTCCCTGACAGAGGCCTTATACGCGTGGCTATGTGAGAGCATCTCGAGTGAGGGGGGGTCCTCCCCACTCTCAGCCGCACCAGGGCATTTGGGGGCTGGGGAGAACCATGATCCAGTTTACTTTAAAATGACCACAATAGTTTATTGCACATGCATTCGCTAGTTTTATCTTGAAGATAATTTTTTGGATTAAGTCAAGTGAGCAAAAAATAAAAATATAACAAAGTATCGATTTTATTACAAAACTTACGCGTGTCGGTATTTTTATATCAACATCGCTCAGTGTCTGGGTCCAGCTATAATTTGGCAGATCTGCACCATTTCCTTCATTCGGTTTCAATTTTCCCTTGTCTTCCTCTTCTTCCTCATCATCAGGAGAAGAACCAACTTTGATTGGTTTAGGCAGGTCACTTTTCTCAAGTGGTTTTGTTTCTGTTTGTGGTAGTGTGGACGTATCTGACAGTTCCTCACTTGTGCCATTTAAATTATCAGCTTTTGGTAAAGAAAATGAAGAGGAATTAGACAGAGAGAGCCCATGAACAGATAGCTAGGTATTACACAAAACGAATAATAACACTTGATTTTCCTATAAAAAAAGCGACAGGAAAAATAATAGATATTTTACTAGATAGTTAGATTATAAAGTCTCACTGCTCAGTGTTCTGATGCGTGTCAATAGGATTATTTAAATGCTAGATTTAATGCAGAAAATGCTTAACGTTTGGTGATATTGTGATCGATTTTGAGAAGTACAACCTAATGTCTTCAACTACCATTATTTTTTAAAAGAATTTGGCAAGAAGTTTACACTAAGCAGTAGGAGGTTAATAGCACCAATCATTCTATTATACATCCAGTATACACAACTGTAACTATGGTTTACTGGTTTCCTAACATTACATGAAGTGGCGGGGGTGTTGTTTACGAAATTGAGAGGACAAAAAGCGAATGTCCGGCGCTTTAACCGGGTTGGTGGACACGGATAGTCCACCTAGGGGAGCTGGCAAACCCTGATTCCAAACCAATGGTGAACATGGGCTCCAGTATCCTGAAGGAACGAATGGCGTATGAACCAATTGTTGGTCACCGGCTACCATGGGACTGCATCGCCTCACGATGCTCCACTGCCTTGTGGATCAGACCTTTAGGTCGGAGGCTCGGGGTGTGGCCCCTTAAGAAAATCACCTGCTTCAGTTTGAGCACCTGATTAGTATCACAAAAAAGTATACAAACTCCAACCTATTAGGTTTTCTTTGACAAACTGATTGGTATTGTTATTCTAAATAATGGTGAAAATGACTTAGGGTTTTAATGCACGTACTTACAAATTTAGTAAATTGCATTACTCATATTTATTGTACTGCTCACAGTTGACAAAAAAATATCACTAACTTTTGCTTAAGTCCTTTGGAGGGGCAAGATTCGCCATAATGGCTTCTTTCTTTTTTTCTTCTCTTCGTTTACGTTCGCGTTCCTCTCGCTCATGTAATTCTTTCTTCTCTTCTTCACGACGTGCTAAGGCAGCATCCTATTTATTTCCAGAAAAAAATATCAAATGCCTTTGAATAGCAATGATGAACAGTCTAACAATCAAAGCAATACATATGACTAAAATCTCCGTACAGTGAGGGGTGCTATAAATGGTACTTCACACATTGTTGATTCACAGTTGTTAAGAGAAATTGGACTGTTAAGATAGGCCAGCTGAATAGAACTGTGCAACGAAAAATAACTGGGACTTGACAAGCGAATAATAATGTCCCACTTAAAGTTGCCTTTTATCTACATTGGTCAACTCCGTGCCCAAACTCACTCACAATTTAATATTGCATGAGTCATAAAGTAGCAGTTCGATATACGTAGCCCTTTTGAATGAATGTTGTAAACCAAGAACTATTGTAACGTGATGAAATGCTGGTAGGGTGAAACAGATGAGTCAGTAGTTATCGGCAACAATTCTCAATATACAATCGAAGACAGTCCGTCACATGCAACGTGGGACCTGGCATATATGTGCATGGGTTCAAGTTGTCACATCACATTAACACGAGAAGAAAATGTCAACACAAATCACAAAGTAGTAGGGGTAGTAACAGTGTGAGTAGTAGTAGTAGTATAAAACATTAGGCACAGACAATTAGAGTGGAAAAAATGAATTCGCCCGATAATAATTAGGTAATTTTGAAGCTTATGATCTGAAAGACAAAGAGTAAATGCATTCACGCCACTTAGGATGATTACAAGCCATGTCATCTAACATCTTAAGGAGTAGTGTAACTATTTAGATAAATGACTTGATTAACACCTTTAATTGTTTTAACTATAATAAGTCGGGCTCTTGCGCAAATTGTAAAATCATAACAACTAAGTTTATCTAAGAATGAACACATTAATTCCGATCACTTAATAGCTGTGGCCCCAAATCCGCCTAGTAGCACATGTCCATTTAATTTTCTTTCAGATTAATTCCAATATTACCTGGTATTTTATGAATTCGTGTTTCTCCGAACCGTATTTTCGAGGTTCAATCTTTTTAATTGTTGCTGAAATTACAACTATCTCGACCCCTTTGCTACTATTCATCTAGCTGAATTTATCGTTGTATTATGGTATGGCAACTAACTAAAGAAGGCTCATGTGAGATCTATGCTGATTACGACTGGTTGATATTTTCTCCGCAAAGTCATCCTTTGTGAGTATTTATACATAATTAAACAAATTCGTGTTTAACAACCTTTGAGTATGTTTATGTCCATTTCCAGCCAGTTGTTTATTGTACATTTATCATAACATTCTTCTAGTTTGACTTTAGTCTATATACACTTTGCACTGAACTTATTAGTTAATCATAAATAAAATTGCTTGGAGAAATCTCAGTGACAAAGTTAGTAATAGTATGCGTAGTAATGAAAAAAATACTGGGTATCAAAGGTGAAATTAAAGAAAATATGAACTTTCTAGAGAACTGAATTCCTAAAAATGGAAACTTACGTGGTGTTTTGTAAAATTCTCAAGAACTAAACGTTTCGCGTCTTTTTCAGTAGCTCCATAATAAAAATCTGTTCGTCTGGAAAGGAAACCAAAAAAGGCGTCCAACAATCCCTGTACTCCATTGTCACAGCTTTGTGCAACACTCAGGAAAACGTTATCATACTCCATGATAGAAAAAAAGCTTGAAAAGAAAGAGATTGTTTAATTATATGCCTTATGAGTACAAATCAAAAACTAGAAATGCATCACTAGATTATATTGTGTAAAACTAATTAAAAGCCATTAATAGCTCGCTCAGATGTAAAACTGGAGTCTATTGTCCCAAACGCACTGATTGTTTCCGAAACCAATATGACATGATCAAGCCAGCTGTTAACAGCAATACGCAATTTTCGTAACTGTTGGTTTCTATTGCTAACAGTGACAGGGGCGGAAAATGTACAGATGAGGTCGGACCCCTTTTGATCTAATTGTTCTTTAACTGTAGATCTTGGAGGAGAAGGATCCACCGAAAGTGAACGCATAGCAACTTCTGCGAAGCTTGGATTGTCAAATGAAACGCTAACAGAAAGTTGATGTTCATCAGATAATAGTTTTGTATCACTTAGAGCCATCGAGTTCTTTGTCATTGATAGATCTAAAAGATATAGCTATGCAAAGAAACATACAATACGGAGTTTTTTGCTTCTTGGATTTCACGGCGCACGTTTTCACCAAGCTTCTACAAACTTGAGTTTAGTAATTTGAGCAAACTACCTCACGTTCAAGAGCTTGAGAAATATGTACACCTACGAATGTTGAGAATGCAAAGAGACACGAAACTCCTAGAGTGATTTTGGAAGCAGTTGACATGAACCTTAAAAAAGTAATTTAACAGTGTTGCGTTATATAGATTCAGATATTCACATAGGAACATATGAAATAAAATCCTCGTGATGCTGACATAATGATTGTAATTTAGTGACCTAGAAGTGGAAATTTTCGAGTAATGTGAAATTTTGTTCCAATGCTTCTTAAGGATCCTAATATAATAGTTTTTAAATGAACATGAATAACCTTGCCTCACTTATGTTAAGTTGGATAATGTACCTTGCTACCGACAATCCAAATACGTTTAACTGCGCATTCATTAGTGAATGAGCATGATTATTTATTTAACTGTCATATATGAGACAACAACCTGTCTATATGCGGATTTGGCAGCCAGGAAGAAACAAAACTAATTAAAATGTAACGCAGATGTATAAAACATCAAGTAACAATGTCATTAATAACGATTAACATACTATGAACGACTTTGGGTGTGCTAAAGTAATTTAGGTCAATATTCGACCACTGGTTTGTTTTAGGTAGGCAAACAGTGTATACCAGTGTTGCTGACTGTAAGAGTGATTAACATGGTGTCAGTCGGTTATTAGGGGTTGAGTCGACTTGGCAGAGGAACTGCAAAGGTCAACGCGGGACAGTCTAAAGCTAATCACGTAATCATGTATTTTTGGAAATTACCACAAAATTCTAAATGCGAAGTGGCGGGGTTCGACCTGTAGAACCTGTTTTGTATTTAGCAAGACTGAACTTCTGGGTGCTAGTCAAACGATATAACAACGGCTTTAGAGGCCTGGAAGTCAGAGGAATAGTACTCACGCTTCAGGACATACTTTATATTTGAGATGATTTTGCACAGTAAGACCTTGAGTGACGATATAGCTTGGTTGTCTCAAGACACCAGCCCATTAGCAGTTGAAGTGAAACCAAAGGAGTAAAATTTGGGAGGGACATATGAGATTTTAATGACTGCATTCATTGGTCGGTCTAAGCTAAACCACAACTGAAAACCTAGAAGCACTAGACGGCTGTTTCGTCCAAGTATGGGATTCCTCAGCAGTGCTCATCCTCGATCCCTTACGCAGGATTCAAACCCAGGACTTCCGTTCACTCGCACGAACGTTTGACATCCAGATCATTGGGCAGACATCAAACGGTGCTAATGTCTAACTTCAGCCGACCCATGATCTTGCGCAACCCTTCACCCATTGTTTGAAGTGGATAACTGTGTCTACCCGACATGGACTGGAACTAGAAGTAAGGGATTACCATGAGTCACTTTGTAACATAATTAGCCAAAGATTATATGGGAACCTTTACTGTATAAGTGATTCAAAATGGGAAAAATTGAGTGCACTTTAATCTCCTTAACGGGATTTCCCAATCCAAATTCGATGGAGACGACGAAATAAAACACGCGAGACTCAGCATGCTGTGAGGCATAAACACTTGGCAATATGATGACCCGATAGTCACGTCGTTAAGCCTGAAGGTAGCATCTGACGCATCCTGTTGAATGTATATTGTAAATGTTGCAAAAAGAACAGCAGGCAAACTGAGCGGCTAGATGGCCTATTGTGGCATAACACCATCAAATAAAAGATTAGTGCCAATGTGGTTTCTAGTAACACCCATGAAACACTGATGAGGACTTCTATGTTGTTTGAACTGGTTAGACAATGCGCAATCGAAATCAGTGAGTAGAGAAAAAGTAACAACAATTCGCTTTTCTACTATTCCTAGAAGGCTACGATCACTTATTATTACTTGCTATAGTTTGTTTGAACTTCTACGTAAAGAAACTTATTGGTCCCTGTCGTACCATATCGACTCACTACAATGTGTATAACTATTAGCATGCAAAAACTACGAAAAAGGTAATTCCGCTGTAATTTGCTTTTAAAATCCTGTGTAGCGATCCTATATTTGAAGTGAAGCGATGTCGGCAAGCTACCTCACCTACAGTCAACACATGTATTTAGTCTGTTTAATAAGCGCCAAACAAATACTGGGTTTTCTAAACAAATTATTTAAACTTCAAAGCACATCAGGTAGTAATAACAGCCTAACCCTTCCTTCAAACCAAAATCTGAGTAGTAGTAATTTATTTTTAATATTTAAATATACAGTACAATGTACAATGTATCGTAAAGCCGACACATATTGATTTGGAACATAATCCGTCATTGATAGACCTTGTCCTCACACACCACTGTGAAGATATCGTCGACATTCAACACCTTCCCCCACTGGTGAATAGTGACCATGTCGTACTTTCCTTTAAGTTCCGGATACATGGTATAGAATTTGCATCTGCTCCACCCCATCCTAATATCTGGAGAGCTAATATTCCTGCAATCAGAGACTGTGCTATCTCGATTGACTGGTCGAGAGATGCTGATGGATCGGTCGAACATGCATGGAATAGGTTTAAGTCTACGTTCGAATCCGCAACTCAACCGTTTACCCCATGGTCAGCACGTAAGCTATCACATTGCCCTCCATGGATTAAGCTGATTTACACGAATTAGTTAGATGGGCTTATGATTGAGGCTTGGAAGTTAATTCCAGGGAGGGCGTGCTCATGCACATCGGACACGGTAATAGTTACCATTATACCATTAATGGTACATCTCTTCCACGCGTTCAAGAACATAAAGATTTAGAAGTAATAATAAGTCACGACCTAAAAACTACTACGCACTGGAATGCGGCTGCTTCCAAAGGTTATCGTGCGCTATGGTCACTTCGCCGAGCATTTAAATGCTTTGATGAGGAGATGTTTCGAACTTTATATCCCACCTATGTAAGGCCACACTTAGAGTACTGTATCCAAGCAGCTGACCCATGTCTGATAAAGGATACTAAATCGCTTGAGCGTGTCCAGCGTGTAAGGACGAAATGAGTGAAGGGTCTTTCTAAACTCCCTTACGATGAGCGTTTGAAACGTCTAAACCTTTTTCCCTTATCTTATCGTAGGACACGAGGTGACCTTATACTGGCATTTCGTATCTTTAATTATGATCTGGGTGTTAATATGTCTTATCTTTTTGCTCCCTCCAGCGCTAATAATCTCCGAGGTCATAGCAAGAAGGTTCTGAAACCGCGATCTAATAAACTAATGGTGGGGTCCCGTTTTTCTCATCGAGTGGTCAATGACTAGAACGCATTACCAGAACAAGTGGTATCAGAACCATCAGTGAACATTTTTAAAAAGAAGCTGGACCTTCACTGGAAGGAAATCTGTCAGGATTAACACAGGTTCATCAACCTATTGTCCTTATTACTGAAGACTGAAGTATTATTACTTGTCCTTAACGATACTTAAATTTAATAGTTTTTATAACCACAATAAAAAACCACATCGTTTTCTCTTATGACGTTCTACATGTATTCACAATGATATTCAACGTCTATTATTTATTTGCATCAATCGTGAATACTAATCTACACCCGTGAACCCTCGTTAGAAAGTAGGCCACCAATAATCGAACTACAACCAACTCCATCCTATGCTATCCTTTCCACTTGTTTCTTGTCGCTATTCATCTTTTCGGTGACTGTACCGATCTCCTAACACTATAGGCTTTTTGATCTGTCTCTTTGTCTTTTCTCTTCTAGATTCCAAGTTGGCTCTTGCCGTGTGGTGCAATTTGACGGTTTCCGCAATGTATGTCACAACCATCGCCGGCGTCGTTTCCTAATTACCTCCTCTTCTCGCCTACAGCAGATTATTGCTGAAAGTATCTGGACAATGGACGTTGAGTAGCTTGTGTAGACAACTGTTTATAAATACCTATACATTTCTGACGATACTTGTGGTAGTCCTCCAAGTTCTAGCTCTGTACAATAGAGCCGTCTTGACGTTCATAGGTAACTGTACTAAGTTTCCATTCGGTAATCTCAGACAAAATGAGCATTGCGTAGATTTTTGCTAACAAAAAACGTTTGTAACATCCCAGTGAGTAGAAAAACCAAACATTTAAATTCCCCGACGTTTCGTGACTCAATGTAGGCTAGTTCATCAGAGATTAAATAAAAAAATAGTGGGGCCTTCTTTTCTGATGAGGGTAGCAGGATTAAGCAATATGTAGAATGTCTCAAATACTAGTTTTTTTGTTGTTGGAAAAGCCTCTTTGATTACCTTACCTGTAAGTTATTACATGGAAGTCACACCATTGTCTATATTGACTCGTCGTACCTAACAACCAGCAGTAAGATGTTTAACGCTTAGGAAGAACACATTTTGGCTGGGGATAAAGCAACGTATTTTAATACGAATAGGGATTGGGTACACGGATGACCACACCTGTATGAATGAGCCATTCCATACCGACTGAGTATTCCCGCGTTCACCATCTTGGATCTTCCTTAGGTGCTACATGCTAAATATATACCTTCCTAGTAATTATATGTTCGGTTTCAGAGATCTTGCGGCTAGGAACCAATACCACTACAGGCTACGCAAAACGAAGAAGTAAAGAACACTGACCCCTAGATGTAATGTTTCGACTCCAACTGCAGGTTGTTGGTTGATTCATAACCACCCATTCTCATCTGCTGTGGAATCTCTTTATATGAAGACAGCTGCTCTTCAATCATGATATTATAAATCTCACATCTCCATGGGCATTAATATTTGCGGAGGTACACCAAGGCTCGTAAGATAAATTAACAGAATCCTGAGAGGATGGTTTTAAACCTCCCCACTGTTGATAATTTAGCAACTCAGTAGGGATGAACTGGAAATGGACTTTTATTTAACTAATTCTTATGATTTAGGCTTAGGTTTGGCAATTCAAACTGACCAATCCAACATCACTATTTTACAACACACGAAGAAACCTGATCACTGAAGGCTGGCCTGGTACTTGACAATACGACTCGTATCGCATAAATGAATGTCACTCAATCGTCAACTGCTTGTTGGTGTAAGTAGGTGAAAGGTGTAGATGTTGTAGAGTTAATCTTGGTTATTCAGTATCTGTTTGTGAGGAAAGACTTAATCCATTGCAATATGGGGTTTATAATTCCAACTGACTGGAGTCTGTTTATTAGAAGATTATGAGATACTTTACCAAGGGCTTTCTTTATATCGAAATATAGTATTCTGAGCTATACGTCCGGTAGATTACTTTTTTGAGTTTCACACAACTTAATAGTTAACTGTGGTTTTGCCTCAGCTTACTATTCGACTTTTTTCAGTTTGTCGTAGCCCGTTTTTATCCATTTTGTCCGTTTTTAGATTACTATTCTTTTACAGTCTTAGGCTTTTGCTTGCATTTATGAAACAGTTTACATCAATATATTCATGAAAACTTCATGCAAACAACCTGGATGCCGTTTTCCCGTTACATCTGGCATGCAGTGCGACAACTGCAAAGGCTGGTTCCATGACGCGTGCACAGACCTCACAGAAAGTGTTTACAACAGGCTCAGAAATTTGGATCACATGTGTGTATGTACAATGTGCAACACGGATGCTGAAGCTTTGCTGAGTAACATCATTGTCCTATTGACAGGTCTGTGGAACAAGTTGTCAGCAAAATTCAAGACAGTCATAAAACGGGTAGACAAACAAGGACTCGCAATGAGAGCAAAAGAGGGATTTTGACAGGTCTACTGTCGATGGAGTATACGATAGTACTAGTGATGACGTGCTGAAACTGAGCACCATCATAACATGAACAGCAATAGACTCCTTCAGAATACTTGGGTCTCCCAACACAGGGTCCCTAAATGCAACGGTGGTTCCCAAAAACTCTGTAGGTGATTGGACCTACGTTACCTAAGTTAAAAAGGACCAGGTGTCACCGTCTAAGCTGAACATTGTAGGGAAATCAACTGGTGATTTGATCTCACTGTCTACCTCAAAGAATGTCCGTTCGGTCATCAAAGAGACTTGGAATCGGAAACGTGATTCGACCTCCAAACAACTAGCTCTTCAACCTGAACGCACCGGAAAACCTTGGAAAAAAATAACGGTTCGTGACGATTCTCTCATAATCACGAACCTAAAAGACAGTCCTGATCTTCCTCTCAGTTTGCAGGACAAAAATGACAGGATGCTCTGAGAAGAGTTAAACAAGAAACTTGAACTTTCAGAGTGGAGTCTTTGACAGTCACACAGCTCACTTGTGGAAAGAACTCTAAGCATCAAACTTACCCGAGACTACTTCGTGAGACACTCAAGAATGCTTCCGACGAAGAGGACGTCCTGCTATCTAGTCACTTACTGAATCCCGATGGGAATGTAGGAATACTGCCTGACATACTGTATTCTGAGAGCAATCTCATCCGGAACATCTCCAAAGAATTTTGCGAGAAATTTTTCCGCAGGAGAAATATTGTGCAAGGTGTATCGGGAAAGACGGACCCTGGTCACACAAGCTCTGATATTAGGGAATAGTAGTTCATCAGGTAATTCTTGAAGCTGAAAAACATACTGACTCAACATGTGACAAGACTAGACAAGAAGAACTGAGATTCTAGACTCTGTGTAATGAAGATAACTTTCTCACCCTCCCATATGGAGGCTGCAACTCTGGAGGCATTTCGTGTCAACAGACGTCGGTTGCCAACTGGAATCCATATGCATTCGGATAGGCCACATTACGGCAGGATCAAGCACAAAGGTAGGTTGGAGCTGACCACTCAACTTGTGGACGTGTAAAGGACTACCAACTCGGAAAACCTCATATAGGTAGGCTACCTGATCATTCACGTAAGGCTCATACAGACAAACAGAAAGAAGCTCACGCCTTTCAAATTGAAGGCACGAACTGCTGATACATGAACACCATGAGTTTACCGGATGAAATGGATGAGCCACATGATCTTAGCAATGCCAATAATAAACATCTGATAGGACTATCTGAAACATGGATATCTTCTCAGTTTACGGACCAGGAGCTAGCAATACCTGGGATGTCTTTGTTTCGCAATGACAGAAAAACAGGAATTGGGGGTGGAGTAGCATCAAGCATACAATCACGCCTGGAGGTACACTAAGTGCACAACCAAGAGTTTCTCAATCTTGATGAATCCGTATGGTGCTCAGTATGATTGTCTAACACCTCGAGGTGTCTAGTTGGGGTCATCTACAAAACACTCACTGCTGACATCGAGTTTGGTAATCACATGCTGGATAGATTATCCCGCTCTACTCATCTCGGATACAATGGTATTCTTCCTAAAGTCAATTTCGTGGAACATACATGTATTGGAGGTGAAAACTCAACTGAACCTCGTTTCTTCAACCTCATTGAGGATCTGGGATTATTTGAAAATGTGAAGTTGGTAACTCGTGGAAGAAATAGTCAGATACCGTCGCGCTTAGACTGGGTGATTACAAATAACGAATTCTTAGTTGATAACCTCCCACCAACAAAAGGTGTTGTAGTTCCAAACAGTTGAATGTGCCAGATTTACTGGACAGTCTACAGCAGGTGAACTGGGAAGTTCACCCACAGCTTGATGTAGATGCTCATTTGGATTTCTCAGTGAACAGGACCTTATATCCTACAAAGCAGTCTGTTCCGCAAACTGTCCTCGAGAGCTACAAGTAACCTACAGTCACCAAAAATCGTATTCTTCGTTTGCTAAGCCCCAAAAGGCCCTACTGAGCGGCATACAAATGAGCTGATAACAACAGCTTACTTACTTACTTACGCCTGTTACCCCTCGTTGAGGAGCATGGGCCGTTCACCAGCATTCTCCATCCAACTCTGCCCTGAGCCTTCCTTTCCATTTCTCTTCAGTTAACATTCATCCATTTCATATCTACTTCTATTTCCCGGCGTAATGTGTTCTTTGGCTTTCCACTTTTCCGCTTTACTTCACCATTCCAAGTTAGGGATTGCCTTGTAATGCACATTGGTGATTTCCTTAATGTATGTACTATCCACCTCCAACGTCTTTTCCTAATTTCCTCTTCAGCTGGAAGCTGGTTTGTCCTCTCCCATAGAACGCTGTTGCTGATAGTATCCGGCCAATGGATGTTGAGTATTTTGCGAAGACAACTGTTTATAAATACTCGTACCTTCCTGATGATGGTCGTAGTAGTTCTCCACGTTTCAGCTCCATACAGTAGAACTGTCTTGATGTTCGTATTAAAGATTCTGACCTTGAAATTAGTTGAGAGTTGTTTCGAGTTCCATATATTCTTCAATTGTAGAAATGCTGCCCTTGCTTTGCCAATCCTCGCCTTTACATCTGCATCCGATCCTCCTTGTTTATCAACGATACTCCCCAGGTACTTGAATGTTTCCACCTCTTCCAGAGTTTCGCCATCAAGTGTGATTGGGTTGGTGTTCTCCATGTTGCATTTGAGAATCTTGCTTTTTCCTTTGTGAATGTGGAGGCCTATCGATGCGGAGGCTGCTGCTACATTTGCAGTCTTCATCTGCATTTGTTCGTGTGTATGAGAGAGGAGGGCTAGGTCATCTGCGAAGTCCAAATCATCTAATTGACTCTGAGCTATCCATTGTATTCCATATTTCCCATCAGATGTCGAAATCTTCATAATCCAGTCAATCACTAGAAGAAAGAGAAATGAGGAGAGTAGACAGCCTTGTCTGACTCCGGTCCTTACTGGAAATGCATCTGTCAGCTGTCCTCCATGCACGACTTTGCACTGTAGTCCATCGTATGAGTTTTGGATAATGTTGACAATCTTTTCAGGAACTCCATAGCGTCAAAGAAGTTTCCATGAAGTTCTCCTGTCCACGCCGTCAAACGCCTTCTAATAGTCAATGAATTTAATGTAGAGTGATGAGTTCCACTCAACGGATTGTTCCATGATGATCCGTAGTGTCGCAATCTGGTCTATGCACGACCTGTCCTTACGAAATCCAGCCTGTTGATCTCAAAGTTGGGCGTCTGCGGCATCTTTCATCCGATTCAGCAGCATACTGTTGAAAACTTTTCCTGGTACTGATAACAGACTGATACCTCTGTAATTCTCACATTTGCTCAGATCTCCTTTCTTTGGTATCTTGATGAGATATCCTTCTTTCCAGTCCGTTGGCACTTGTTCCTCTTCCCAAATCTTCTTGAATAGAAGGTGAAGCATGTTTGCAGTTACTTCAATGCCCCAGCTGGTATATTGTCAGGTCCTGCCGCCTTCCCACTTTTGATTTGCCTGATGGCCATCTTGACTTCTTCGATCGTTGGTAGAGTGACATCTATAGGGAGGTCAGTGTGTGCTGCTTCGATGTCTGGTGGATTCACTGGGGCTGGTATATTCAGCAGTTCCTCGAAGTATCCTGCCCATCTTTTCCTCTGTTCTTGAACCTTTGTGATTGCCTTTCCTTCTTTGTCCTCGACTGGTCTCTCCGGTTTACTATATCTCCCTGCTAGTTTCTTCGTTGTATCATATAGTTGTTTCATATTCCCTTTGTAAGATCCAAACCTAAATTCCAATAGGTCTGGCTTTGGCTGAATAACTAGGGTAAAAGTTTAGTAACGCGTTTCCCAATCGAAATCAGAACAAAGTGTTTTAGGTAACAACGGTTCTAAAATTCATCATATATACTAATGTACAAATTTACCTAAACAAACATTACCACCCAGTTATTCAACCAACAATTGATCCCGAAATAATCAATCCAAATTACAATAAATAGGAAGTTGATAAGAAATATAAGAGATTTACCGAAATTCACCAAAAAGTAACTCTTATTCTATCCTTTCTGGATAGATCAAGAAAAATTCAGTTTGGGCGGCTATTCTATAACACGTGTTTCAAATTCTGATAAAGTGCTCCAATTTACAACCAAAATGCACGATCCCAGTCAAAATCAAACAGCCCAATCAGAGGGCGAACACTCAATATGGCAGCCGCAAGAATAATATCAGTTAAAACAAATTATATACAGTTCAAGAAGAAACATAGAAACTCAATGAAAGCAATAGGAAGACTGAGAAAACTATTATGAAATTAAACGTTACAATCTCAATTGGCATCAAAAGAATAATAATATGTGTTACGTCCAATTATGAGTTTTTGCCCGTTCCAACTATTGAAGTACTGGCCGTCGATATTCGCAAATTACGAACCCAAGTAGGCAAGAGAACCAAAACTCCAAATAAGATACCAAGTTTATTCGCAATTCACAAATAATCGACCAAAGTCGTTCTAACAACAATAATCATAACAATTACAAAACAAACCTTCAATTTTGTAGGTTCCCGGAGCAAAA